>NC_141805.1:3362844-3668103 GCF_057944985.1 Cucurbita pepo subsp. pepo | reverse complement strand
AAGGAAAACCTCAAATCAGTTTCAAAAATGTGACATATGGGGTTCACTCCTGCTGCAAAAACAATCAGAGTAGGGCTAAAAATCTTTGGAGGGAAGAAGAAAATTTCTCGGAAAACGAAGAAGGTGTACTGTAGAACTGTGATGATGTTTACACAGAAATACGAATTTTCTTCTGTTTGGTAGTGCCTGTTTTTGTTTGGTTTTCACGAACACACACAACTAAGAAAGAAACCAAAAAAAAATACAAAAAAAACTCGTAAAATGAGAGCGACGATCTTCCGTTGGCCCTGGGGAACTTGTTTAAATGAACCCTCTAAATCCTCTAAGTGACGTCGTTTTAAAAAAACTTCTCTCTCCTCCTCTTTTTCTCTCTCCTATTTCTTTCATAAGAATATATAATTTTTTTTAACTTTTATTTCCGTATGATTAATAGTTTTAAGGTAAATAAAATATGGTTTAGGGTCAAATTATAATTTAATAAAAATATATATATATATATATATATATATATATATGAAGTATTCACCTTGGGTTTTGGAAGTATATATATATATATATTAATACCAATGGTTAAAAATTAAAATTTGAGGGGGTATTTTTTTAATTAAATTTTGTGATAAAAAAATGGCTTTTTCTAGTTAATTTTTTTCTTTTTGGAATGTTTGAAAAAAAAATAAATGGTTTAAAAATACTATATTTATATATTTTAAAAAAATAGTTTGATGATTAAAAGTAGTTTACAAAATTCAAAAAAGAGGGAGAATGTAATTATTTTCTTTTTGGAATGATTGACGGAAATACGGGATTTAATTTATATAAAATAAAATAAAATAAAATAAAATAAAAAAGCTTTTTTGAAATTGCAGATAATTAAAAGTAAAATAGAAAATTCTAAAAAGTAGAAGTATTTGATTAATTTTCTTTTTGGAATGTTTTGACGGAACAAATAGTTTGAAACACTTTCTTTTATATCTTAAAAACAAAAGTAGCCGAAAATAAAAATTAAATAATTAAAATTTAAAAATAATAAAAAATAATTTGTTGATGCCATGACATCCATTTTGGTTAAGCTTCTCCTAAAGCAAAAGCAAAAGTAAAAGCCAAGTTTTGAGCTTGTAAAGTCGTTTTGTTATTGTCACTCCACCTGTATTTTTTATTATTATATAAATTAAATTATTGTAACGGCTCCTGACTCTAATACATATTGTTTGTTTTGATCTATTACATATTGTTATCAGCCTTACAGTTTCAAAACGTAGATGTTGGGGAGATGTTTCCACATTTTTATAAGAATGTTTCATTCCTCTCTCCAACCCTCGTGGAATAATTATAAAAAATTTTACGTTTGTATTTCATATGATCTACTAACTCAATCTTGTGTTTAATAAGTCTTTAACATAAAATTCACAAACCTATTTACTGAAAATTAAAAGGGCGTGAAATTTTAATTAAGACAATTACTTATTAGACATAAAAATGAAATTTACGTAATTATTAAACATTATTAAAATTTAAAAATTTCTTAGAAATAAAAGTTGAGAAATTAAAACTGTATTTTTTTCTTTTTTTTTAAATGGTTAAATTACAAGTTTAGTATTTCAACTTTGTATCTTAATTCTAAAAGATATCCAATAAATTTATATTTTTTTTATCATATTCTCACGTCTACAAATTGAAAGGTTAGGATTTTATTAGATACAAAATTTAATTGAATATATATAATAAATGAATTAATTTTAAAAGTATTAAAAATATATTATATACCCAAAATAAATTAAAAATGGGGCCCAAATAAAGAGTGAAAAATGAATTTTATTAGATACAAAATTTAATTGAATATATATAATAAATGAATTAATTTTAAAAGTATTAAAAATATATTATATACCCAAAATAAATTAAAAATGGGGCCCAAATAAAGAGTGAAAAATGAATTTTATTAGATACAAAATTTAATTGAATATATATAATAAATGAATTAATTTTAAAAGTATTAAAAATATATTATATACCCAAAATAAATTAAAAATGGGGCCCAAATAAAGAGTGAAAAATGAAATGGGGATGGTTTTTCACTTTGTGGTTGGTTTGTTGATGAGAGGACGTTTCCTTTACTCTCTCTTTTTCTCTCTCTCCAATTAACATCTTTTTCCAAAGTGGGTTTTGAGGAGAGAGAAAAAGTGAGTGTTTGGCTCATCTGAAAAGAAGTGAAACCCAATTCCATTCCCATGCTCCAAAATACCCTTTTCGTCACGTCCGGTCGGTGACTCGAACAATCCAATCATCTATTTTCTCATAGTTGTGTTATAAAACATTCACAATTCCCAATACATCACTAACATCAGTTACAAACATTAAATTTTCGATTCTAAAATCATGTGAACGCTCCTACTTATTCACTAAATATATATTTTTAAAATAAAAATTAAATATGTGGTGGACCCGGGTGGTTCACTTTTAATGTCGATTGACCATTCAAACTTGTTCTTTTTGGTTTCCAACTTTATCCTCCAACAACGACACTTTTCGTGTTTTGTAAATGATGAATGTATGGTAGCTGAATTTCATTTTGAATCATAATGTATTTTGTTAAAGCATGGGAGGCTTCATAAATATTTCTCCATGCTTCATATTCCTTATGCATTATTATTATTATCTCATGTCCCATCTCCAACAAATCATAATAACATACCATCAAATAATTCCTCTTTCCATAATAATATGCTTATCATTTTGTCTCATTTCCATTACTATTTCAATTACCAATAAACAATAATAATAATACGTTACGGTTTTTCGTTTTAATAAATATGATATTTTACGTTATAATTTATTTTATTTTTGTTAAATTTAAATGTGAAATCTCGCATCAGTTGAACAGAGGAATGAGTGCTAACAAGAACGCTGACTTTAAAAGAAATGGATTACAAGATCCTACATTAACTGGAGAGAGGAATGAGTGTTAGCGAGGATGCTGGGGCTCGATGAGGTGGACTGTGAGATCTCACATTGTTAAAGACGGGAACCAAACATTACTAAATTTTGAGATAAGGTTGAGTTTTTGTTCCAAAAATGCCCTTACATAATTTTTCCTCAAAGTCAGGGAAGGATGTAATGATTAATGTATACAAATTTAAAAACATTATAATAATATTTATAATTTAATTTAATTATATGAAAGATTTATCCTTTGTATAATTAAAGGATAAGAAGTGTATAGAATATGATGATTTAGTTGCGGCAATGAATGTGTCCTTGAAATTAGAGAAATCTTTTTGATGAGTTATTAATTCCGGAGAAAATAAATAAATTGAGCATTTAATTTAAGGGAGTATTAATAATGTTAGTTGGAAAAGACTTAAATGACCTTAACACGTGGTAAACAAAATTTGGACCAAAATTAAGTCCATGGCTACAAAGTCATACGCCCAAAATAAAAAGGAATTGTAATAATTATCCAATATTCCCATTTTTTCAAACACCACAAATTAAACAAATAATCTTAATCAAAGTTGTATTTATTTAACATTTTTTAAATAATAATTTTATTCCCATTTCTTCACAATTTATTATTATATATATTTTTAACTAGAATTAGTATAATATATATATATATATATATATAGATATATAATATTTACAGAATATATATATAATGATTAATATTTTATAAGATTATGAAAAATAATTTGTGAGAGCAAACAATAAAGTTTTAATGGGTCAAAATGTTGGGTATAAAAGGGAACAATATCTTTGTTTTTCGAGTT
Organism: Cucurbita pepo subsp. pepo; assembly: GCF_057944985.1. Lineage (NCBI taxonomy): Eukaryota > Viridiplantae > Streptophyta > Magnoliopsida > Cucurbitales > Cucurbitaceae > Cucurbita > Cucurbita pepo. The sequence goes on along the minus strand of NC_141805.1, from coordinate 3,664,336 downwards.
AAAATGGTATTGATTTTTGTGATTCACATATATAAATAGTATTTATAATTTTAGTCTTTTTTTTTTTTTTTTTTAATTAAAAATTCTAAAATTTATTTTGAAGTTAGTTTATTAATTTTTATAAATAAAAATAGAAAATATAACTTGATATTATTTAAGTATTTTTGAAATATATACATTATATATATATAGTACCATAAAAATTCAAATTTGTTGAATTGATGTAACGAAAATTCACATTTTTCAAACTTTGTCACATCAAATCAAATACAACGCCATAATGGCAAAAACCCGTAATATAAATAATATGCTAAATTAATAAAAATACTTTTAAAATTTATATTTAATCTAAAAAATACTCATCAACTTTCAAAACTTACCTTAACACCTTTTAACTTTGAGAGAAAATGTTTAAAAAGGGAAAATTTTAAAGTATTTTAAAAATATCTTTAAATTTTAAAATTTTTTATTAATACTCTTTTAAAAATTTAAAAATAACTATGAAATTTGGAAGTAATATTAACGCTTCAACCCTTATAAAAAAATGTTTTAAAAAGTTTTTACGGTTAATACATTCATGAAAACCATCTATCGACGCCTCATAAATTACTTTCAAATTTTTTAATGTTATTTTTTTAAAAGTTCATGAATATTTTGTTAGGCGTGATATTAACGATAAAACCATTTTTTAAGTTTGAAAACTATTTTTTAAATAAAGTATTAACAGTTTGTGAAATTTTAAGGGTATTATTGAAAATTTTAATGGAAATTAGTATTTTTTTTTTATTAATTTTGAGATTTAAGTAATTATTGTGATGATTTTCAATTAGATGAGCCCAGCCCATATAGGTTTTGGGCTGAGTCAGCCTAGCCCACATTAGTGTCTAAACTGTGGGCCTATTTATGTTTGCAATTTTGGACCATGGAGAATTAGACTAGATGGCCCAAATAAAAGCCCTATTTTGAAATCATTAAAAAAAAAAAAAAAAAAAAAAAAAAAAAAAAACCATTTATGGCCACGTGATTTACTTGAGTGCGTGCACCAAATTTAACATATTTTTTTCCTCGATTGGAATGTTTTTGCAACATAATCGAGAATAATCAACAAAAATGTAAATAAGAGGTTGATGAAACAATGAAACGTTGAATCTAAGAACAAAACATTTTCTATCTCGTATCTTCTACCTTGATTTCCAAAAGACAATTCTAATCGTGCCCTTTAAGGAGAAAAAAAAAGAAAAAAAAGAAGAAGAAGCTAGAACACGAGTGACTATATGAGCTAAACTATGAGCAACGTGACAACAAAATGACGATTGACTGTGACACCTAAGTAAAAGAGAAGTAAACGAATAAATAGAGATCACATATCTAAATGAAAACAATTATGAGAATATGATTACTAAGAAATGTTTAAAAGAAATGAGAATTATTACATATACTAACAAAATTCTTTTCGGTATCTCAATCATGGGAACTTTAAAGTTAAGCGTTTTTTGTCGACTTTCTTAAAATTTTCTTAAAAACATGTGAATGAGGACAAACTATGAGAAGTAAGTAACGTGGCCATGTTGCAAATAATATTAAAGTCGTTAAGCACTGAATTTGAATTCTAAATATTGATCTAAATTCTGGACATGAAACGTCGCAGTGACCCATTTTAACACGTAGGAGAGAGATTGGACGAAAATTTGAATACGACGTGAGTGATCGAGGCCCACGACACTACAAATCCCATTTGGATTGGATCGTTTAAGGTTAGGAATTAGAACAATCCACGTTTGGTTGTTAGGATCATGCGTTTTCACATATATTGAAAGAAAAAAACAGTGTTTTGAGTCTTAAATTGAGTTTGTTGGGACAGCAATTGTGGGATGTTGGTTGGAGAGCTCGTGGAACAGTGCTGTCTTTTTACTGTTTTTCATATTATTCAATAAATAATCCCAACTTTCTTCCAATCTCAATTTTAAATTAATAATTCTATTTTATACAACCAATTATTTATTCAACATTATTCCATTTTCTATTTATAAAAATTATATTTTTTATTCATCAACTTTTAACAATTCTAATTTTTTTTTTTTAAAAATACATATACCAAAATTTGAAAAAATAATAAAGGTTTTTTTTTTAGACGTTGCAAACATTATAATAAATGTTCATAAAGAAAAAAAAAAAAAAAACTTTCCATTTTCAACCATTCATTAAATTTTAAAATTTTCAAAATTTTTCTTTATTTATTTTTTAAAATTAAATAATTAGTTCCGTTACATTTTTAGCTTATAGTCTATAATATTGCTCTCAAAACCTTCTTTCAAACTCTCTGTCCAACATCTATTTGTCCCGTTTTCTAAAACCTTCTTCTCCGTGTTAGAAGCTAGAGAGTAAATTGACTCGTCGTAGACTACTTGAATTCAAATGGGTTTGACTCGTGTATATATATATATAAAAAAGGTTAATGCATACGAATGTCGGAAAGGAAATTAGAATTTAGATCCAAATAAAATTGATTTAGAAGAAGAGAAAAAATTAAATCCAAGTAATTTGAATTATACAAGATTGAATAATTAATTTATTGAGAACACAAATTGAAGGTTAGCAAATGGGTGGGAAATTAAATTACTTATTTTTCCAAAACCCAAATCTGTTAAGAATTGTAGAAAGACGACTCACAGTGGTTTTGAATTTCTTGAGCTTGTTCTTCATTTCGCCCACCGGCTTCTTTTTCAAAGTGGAGGTGGAGAGCGGCGGAGATGGCATGATGGCAGAAAAGTGGGAGACTTTGTTGGAGAAGAACCGCCGTGATCCGCCGTGGTAGGGCGGCGGCAATGCCATGAGATGGCGGTCGATGATATGGGCGAGGGAGGCGAGCTCGTAGGAGTCGTATAATGGACTGCCACAGTCCCATACGCCCAATTCTTCTCTCATTCTATTGTATTGTTTCGTTTCGTTTCATTTGTTCTTCATCAAAGGCCTTTTTAAATCTCAGTTTGGTTTTATTTTTAAAATTAAAAACAAAATTGCACATTTGTTTGCCCTCAAATTAGAGGACAAAGATTCTTGTAATTGTTCATTGTTTTTAAGTGGATGGATGATCGCGAATCAAACTCATTGTATCCTTGTGATTTTCAAAATAATTTTAAAACATGTAGCTTACTTAAAATATTGATTTGATTTGGATTTAGTTTTTAATTTGGTTGTCCAATTTTATTTTTATTGGGTGACGTTGAGACAACCTTGTTTTTGTTTTTTAGTTGATAAATTACGAGATTGAGCCATGATATTTGATGTAATGACCTTATTTTTCTGCTACGATAAAGTTGTTACCACATGCATGACATGATTGTTAAGTGTGGAAACATTCATTTAAAATAATTTTAATCAACATCATGAAAAGGAGTAAGGTGGAAAATAAATATTATAGCATTTGAAACTAAATGAAGAAATCAATCAATGCTCTAATCTAACGTATGTGCTATAAAATACATAATCCAACTACCCTATTACTGGTTCCATGACATTCTCGGGCTATGTGCATGAGAGTAGCACGTGACTTGAGTATTTTAAGAAATAATTTGTGAGTAACTCTATTGATGGGATTAGGAAATGCAAACACATGTAATATGGTGCGACATATCATTTAAAAAAATATCATAATATGGCCTTAACAACTTTTCTGTCCGGCAAGGTTGAATGTATAGTACTTCTCGACACACGACTCATGCATGCGAGCATGGACCCACCAGGCAGACTTGCATACCCCTGGGCCTGGCTTGTGGAGCTAGCACTTGCAAATGGGTTGTCGAATATCACGAAGTGAAAGGGCCTACATAACTTCATGGCGAACATAAATGTCGTAAGTCGTAAGGTACATGTCCATACTCATTATAACGGAGAAGTATTTCGATGCATATGATACACAAACATGCATGAGCTCACAATAGCTAAATTCATGGCATAATTTAAGATGCAAGACAAACATCTATTCATTTATAACATAATAAATTGTGAATTATGCGTATATAATTCCAGTAAATTATTTTATACACAACATAGCTTTCATGACATAGTCCAGGGAAGTTTATGCATCATTGATTATCGAGTTTCATAACAATTTTTACAACATGGTATGACCAAATTATAGCATAGCTTGTATAGATGACATAGCTTATCATAGCATAACATAGGGTAAGATAACATACAAGACATAACATAGTATACCATTCATACATATGACATATGCAATGGCCATAGAGCATTTGTCATCATACATAATAGAATTCATCTAACCAAGTCAAGAGTAGAGTCACTTACTTGATTGACCTAAGTCCGAGTCACTAAATTTTCCTTAAGTTGGTTTAATTTTGTCCCTCAAAGTTCGTTCCAACCTAGGTTGACCCACGACACTGTATTAAGACATATTAGCAAACTTAACTTACCTAACTTCTAGATTGAAATAATTTAAATTAAGCAATTAGGGTCCACACCGACCTTAAAATGCCTCAAATAAGGTTAAAAACAGCTCCAGAAGAGTTGAAAACGTAAAAGTCGAGTCAAAATAACAACAGCACAGTGACCTTAAAAATCAGGTAAGCCGCTTAAGCCGAACAGACCCACCAAGCCAAGAGAAGTTGCTAACAGCTCTTGGCTCACCCCATTTGGGCTTGAATAATTGCGTCCCGTAAAAAAAAAAGGGCAAAATAAGAATTTACAAAAAAATAAAGGGCAAAATAGGAAAACAAAAATGATCCTCCCTAGGTCCATATATACACATATGTCATGATGGATAAACAACAAAAAGAAAGTGGACAATGAAACAAAAGGCAAATAAGATATTTCACCCAAAAAAAAAAAAGCTTAGGTTTATTAATTTAATAAATCTTTGTCATAAGCATGATGAAAGTTGAGTATTAATAATGTCAATGGTGAAATGGGTATTTTACTTTGGATTTAAATTAAATACAACTTGTTTTAATTAATTATTTATTTTTTAAAATAACGAAGTTAGGTCACTATTTTAAATTATCTGTCTAGATCTATTGACATCCAATCGCACTGTTCCACGTGGCAGCGAGACACCCCATGAATCACCCCATGAATCTAGACTTGTGCGATCCCCTTGCCAACCAACCCATCAAAATTCATTTCCCTTTCACTTTCAAGCTTTTAATGCAAAATTTAATTGTAATTAGTTTAATCAATTAAATTGAATTCATATGTTGTTTATGGGTTTTGATTTAAAAAGGGAAACTTTATAAGTAGAATTTGAAAATTTACATTATACAATAGAGGTAGTGACAAGTTGTGGAGACATGTGGGGGCTAACACAGATACAGTACAAACAAACATAGAGGCTTAAAAGGCAGTGCTGAAATAGGAATTAACGACGTTGGCGCATAAGATCTGCAAGACAGTGGTGTTTGCAGGGCTAACACAACGAGGGGTTTTGTACTGACTCACAGCCGCTCCTAAAGACAGATAATGGTTCATAATTTTGTGGAAAGTTCCCTTACCAACCACCCTTAGCTCCAAGGCTCCAATGGCATTCACCTTTCTAGAGCTCATGTACCCTGCGTCTAGGAAGGCTCTGTCCAGGCAGTTGCAGCATTCCCCTAGCACCTCCCCCTTTGCCTCCCCGCTTATCTCCCAGAAGATTACGTAGTGTCCCGGCTCCCTTGATAAGTCGACATGGCTCGTGAATTCCACCACTTCGAGTTTCTCTGCTGCCAGCACGTTCCCGGCTGCTTCCACTGCTAGTTGCAGGTCCTTTTCGGTGTTCTTGTCGATGTTGATGCTCAGGAGAAGGTTGCTCCTACACATGAATTTCAGCTCTGGCGTTGCGTTATGGAACCCCATCACTTTCACTACGTCTCCTAATCTATAACGGTACAGCCCTGCAACAACCAGATGAATTAGTTAGGTTTGAAATCATGTGGGATTAAGTCTAAATGTGTAACAGCTCAAACCCACTACTAGCACATATTGTCCACTAGCTTCCCCTTTTGGGATTTTCCTCAAAATTTTAAAACTCGTCCACTAAGGAGAGGCACAATCCACCCCCTAGAGAGCCAAGCGTCCTCGCTGACACACCACCCGGTGTTTAGCTCTGATTACTATTTGTAACAGCCTATTGTCCTTGTTGGACTTTCTCTTCGGGGTTTCTCCTCAAGGTTTTAAAACGCATTCACTAAATAGAGATTTCCACACCCTTATAAAGAATGCTTTGTTCCCCTCTCCAACCGACGTGGGATCTAACAAAAGTGGACAATCAATAAATGATGTCCCCACAACACAAGTGATAAATATGTAGGATGGAAGAGGACAAAGAAAAGGGCAGAGATTGTTCTGCGTGCCCCCTACAGTCACATGGGAAGCATTGAAAGAAGTTTGACATTTGAAGAACCCAACAAAAGAAGTGGAGATGGACTATATGAGTTGGAATAATACTGTGGGAACACAACAGCCACTCAGTGAACCGTTCATTCATGTTTGACTTGGAGGAAACAAAACAATGTTATAGCGTCTAGTTTCATGAATTGGAAGGAATTACCTGCGACATTGGTGACAATTATTTCATACACTTCACCAACCTTGACTTCTGTCAGACCAACTGGCTTGTTCTCCTTTGCAACAATAGCTCCTCCATCTCCTTCCTGCTCCTGATCTTGAGAATTCTCCTTTAGCGGGATAAATTCAAAGTATCCGATGTTTGGAAGCACAACAAAGGTAGCCATTTCAGGGGGCAGCATTGGGTTAACGTTTGCTCCAACCCATCCTTCTGAAGAACCATAATCAGCACTCATCAATGGCAGATGGCCTGCATAGTGTCTCAGTTTCTTCAGATAAGGCTCCATCGAGCCGGTCATGATCCCATAAATGTACTGTGCATTGGGAAAGAGCTCTGGTATCAGCCCATACCAATTACTCAATCCTGCGCATTTCTGATAGATCAAATCTGCCAAATCAGGATTTGGCTTAAGAATTTTTGACATGGCTGTACGAATGGACAGAGCGGTGACCCGACTAGAGAGAACGCCATCTCGAATGTCGCCACAGAGTTCTTCCCATACTAGCTCAAAAGTCCTGAAAGCATGGACAATGCTGTGGGCAAAAGTGGAGAACACAAACTGAACTTCATCCCGGAAGATCAGCCCACACAAGAGATGGCAATACAAAGATTGGTGGAAGTCAGGGCCAAAGATGACTTCATCTGGGCTACAGCATTGTGACTGGATCGTCTTCATCGTGCTTTTAAATTTCGCGCTACGGTAAACATTCGTTGTTGCAGTACCTGCTGCCAGACCACCCTTAGTTTTGAACTGCTTGCTGCTGTAGATGAACTGCAAGGCCTTCCCATTTCTAATGGGAAATTCTCTGTAGAACCCATTTTATACTATTTAGTAAAAGGATAACAAACGGAATAAACCATTAAGCTATTCAGTTCAGACAAGAAATGATTCAGAGACCAGACCACAATCAATTTCCAAACACAAGGCAGAAGAGATTCTAGAACAGAAAAGACAGTTTCATTACTTGTTTCTAAAGGCAAAAGAAGTGCGGTAAATTTGCATTGTTGTCTCCAACAATTCATCATTGAAGGGAATTAACTTGGGCCTCCCCTGAGTAGTACCAGAGCTACATCATACAAACCAACCAAAAATCTCATTAGTAAACACAACAAAATCTCTAATATTATGAATCAAAACAAAACTTGGTCTGAAAAAATTTGCAAAAGTACCTCAAGGAAATGGTTTTGATTGGTTTTCCAGTGAGAATAGGGGAAGAAGCGCCATCTGCAATTCTCTGAATATATGACTCCAAATCATCATGATAAACAAGCGGGACACAGTCCTTGAAGCTCTGAGGATCAGTTCTTCCATTTAATCCCAAGTTCTGCAAGTACTCAGCCGAACCATTTTCCTCTAAAATCTTCTTAAGAGTCTCCTTCTGAACTCTTTCAGCATCTCTAGTCATTTCCTCGAATTGCTCAATCACCTTCTCCCCATCGAATGCTTCCATCATTTTCTCCAACATTCTCGCCGGTAGCAGACTGATACAGACAAAAGGGCACCGGAGTATAAGGGAGATAAGATTAATCAAGCGATTCAAATTTGCAAGACAGCTAAGGGACTGAAACTACTGGATAAGGCATGAAAAAAGGTAAAACCAAAAACGTGAATAACGAATGTTTACGTTCAAAACAGAAGGTGTCCATGAGATGAGATAAAGGATTTGGGGATTGATCCTTTTTTTGCAGAACCCAGAAAGAAAGAAAGTAGGAGAGAATATGGCAAACTTGTGGATGGCCACAAGTCAACATTTGAACAGAAACTTGAAGAAAATAAAGCAATTACAGCAGAAAGAAGAACTGGTTGATTGGATTGAAGTGTCCTCCAGGCAGAAGAACAAGTCGCCGCTCGAAGATCTAAATTATTTGATGAAATCCAACCAAGTCAACTATCAAGAAATTTTCCGGGAAACTGTTTCCCGGAAAATAGAGTAGAAACAAACAAGATGGAGTAAACGGCAACCAGACGGATTTATAGCATCAGACCGTTTGCAGAAGGAACCAACTGGCTTTAAAAAAAACAAAAAAAGAACTCTCCACTATTCAAATGTAAAAATTATATAAAATTTAACTTCCGTCGAAAAAAGCAGGTACGAAAGATTAAAATAACGGAGACTTTTCAAAGGCGAAAACGGATTAAGATCAGAGTAAGCGCGCAGAGAAGAGGACGATGAATTCAAACAAGAAATCAACGAAAATCAAATTAAAACTCAAATAGACATTTCCGAATTCCAATAAACCTCAACACCAATCAAAAACCGCAACGTTATTCGCATCAATTCGACCTGAAAACACTTTTACGCCCTGTCCGTACACGTTCACTTCCAGAAATAGAAAACGAAATCCATGGGAATTACCTGAGAGTTGAAATCACAACTTGGAATCACGAGAGTGATTCAACAAAAGGCGTTCGCAATACAGTCCACTGCGACTTGAGCTTGACGGACACAAGTCAAAAACAACCAACGGTTACCAGTAACCAATGGAAGAACGTGTTTCTCTCTCTAAAAATCCCGTTCTAGAGAGAGAGAGAGAGAGAGAGAGAGAGAGAAAGAGTTGCAGAGCTTTTTACTTGGTTTAAATGGAGAGAGACAAAGATGGGGATGCGATGGAAGATTCTAACAGACGGTCAAATATATATAGGCGTTCCTCCGGTAGCCGACGCCGTCCATATACGGTGATTAATTTCCCAAATGACTCTTCTACCCCTGGAAGTGTACTCGAATTACCGCCCTTTTCTGGACGGTGGTGGAGTTTGAAACGGGTCGGGTATTTTCTGATCCGGATTTAATTTAATTTACATAATAATAATAATAATAATAATAATAAAAAGGGATAATGAAAGGAAGCCCACTTCGTTTTCCAGTAGTTTTATTTGATTTGGGCTTTTATTATTTTATTTTTATTTTTATTTTTTTTCATTTTAAAAAAAATTACAAATTTAATTTTTGAACATTTAAATTTGTATCTCCTAAGATCTGTTTGTTTGGAGAATTGGGAAAGAGATTTGAGGTAGTTTATAAAACCTATGTTTCGGTAGGGGGTTTAATTTAATGCATAGGAATATCCAAAAGTAAGCAAAGCTATCGTTTTTAAAATTCATACAAATGCATCTTTATTTTTTTTTTTTTTTATAATTAGTAGTGTAACAACACATATCAGCATCTAATGATCCCGACATTTACCTGCAACATGGTTATGTTACCTGTAACATGATCACCTAACATAATTGGTACACGAGAAGTTTCTAAATTTTATAAAATTAAACCATTTTCGTGAGATGGGTCGGATTTAAAATATTTTGTGAGCTTGATTTAGAAATAATTATAAAAGGAAAAGCATTTGTATCAAATATTAATTGCTTGCCCCGCCATATTTGTATGAGTGGGAGAAGTGGATAAGAACCCAACCGTAGTTTGGTCTGTAGCATAAGCTTTATTTTAATTTATTAATCATTACTTTATAAAATAAACCATACAAAAATGTGATACGGTACTGTATCACATGTGCTTATATGTAATCATAATTTGCATTCACGTAATTAATACATCATAGTATATACTCGTAAATAATCGTAACTTGTAATTTATGTTGAAAATAGAGTCGGGAAAGTTATAAATTGAATATGGTAGTTAAAATTTATGGTTTTGGATGATTGGATATGGACGGTGACAAGACCAAAGAGAGTGATTGGAATCAACTTATTAAAGCTGCGACACAAAAGAAAGGGCAATCCCTAAGGCTGTAGAGAAAAGGGAGTGGCCACCGCCGCAACCCCAACCACGTCGGCACTTCTGGTGGCTGTTCTTGTCAACGTTGTTTTTTTTTTTTTTTTTTTAAATATCGTCTTCGATATTTAGGGGTTGTGGACCGACCATAAAACCCTGTTCAATAAGTGCAACACATTACTTGTCCGCTATTCGATTAGGTAGTAAGACAGACATGAAAGGGGAAAAATGTCTCTATTTCTGATTCTCTGGAACCACAAGTATCCTTAGTTAAAATAAGATTCCAATTCGAATACGATGAAAGTTGTTAGATGGGTTCGGAGAGAATCTTTTAACTAGAATTACCGAGATTGAAATGATGAACTAATATGCATATAATTGAAAGGAAAAGAAAAGGCAATTTGGTGGTTGTTTTCTCTCTCCCACTTTCCCTCAACTTTTATTCAATAATGCCTTTTCTAATGATTAACAACTTCCACTTTTCATTCTCTCCTCTCTTCCACACCCCATTTTTCTTCCACTAAAATGCTACCTATGTCATTTTCTTTCCACTATTACCCACATTTCATTTCTATGCATACCATATTTTTGTTATACACTCTATTAGCGTATCTCGTTGTAGCTTTCTTTTACGGATAACTATGACTTGTAACGTTAGATATGCGTTCATTCTGTCGGTAGAAAATGATGTTGAGCTGAACTCAACTTAGGTTGAAATAGCACGTGTGACCTTTCTAACCTCACAATACTCGACCTACTCTTTAGCTCAACTTCTGAATCAGGGGAGTGTGTTTTTCCTATATGGGTCTTGATGGGCTTCCTATGATTTTCTTTGGTGCTGGGCTCGTGGGCTGCCATGAAAATCGACCCACAACCATACTTATTGTCTTATTTTAAGTTGAAGATTTGATTTTTCGCCCATAACCTATCATAGGTAAGCAACCACTTACCTCCTAATCGAGCTTGCAACAATTTTGCATGTGATTATATTTTTTAGCCTCAATATTCGAGTCACGTGGTATTTTTAAATATTCAAATCACGTTTAACATTTTTATATGTAAAGGTAAGAGTCACATGTATAGATGACGATGTTGTCAGCTACTATAGAATCTAAACCCTATAGCTAGTTTTTTTTCGTTTAGAATGGTTATGCCCTAAAGCTAGTTTTTAAAAGCATATATTAAGAATAAAAATTAAGGAAAAATCCAAAAACATTAAATTCAATACTTATCCGCCTCTCTTTCCATCCCTTTCCTCTTTTCTTTAAGAAATTTCTCGTTGCTGCTTCCGAATATTCGTTTTCTAGTAACTTTATCGATAAATTTTACGAAAAGATAAAAAATAAAAAATCAAATTTTCTAAAAAGAAATTATATACGAGAATAAATATTTTGTACCAGATTAATTCAACTTTATTAATAGATTAAACGAGTGTCGTCGTCAGCCGTATAGGGACACCTTACCTTTAACTGGAAAAATAAGAGTAGCATATAGTTTGAGTATTTTAAGAAATACTTAGGAAGCACACCTGTTGAGATTAAATGCAAAATCATAGTGGGACCTATCATATCAGTCTATTTTCCCACCACAGCTATCCTAAATGGACAATTGGTTGTGTACTAATACCTACTCACAGTCCACAATCGGTTTGCTCACCTCCTGGGCTCATTTTGATTGGACGAGCATTCTCTGGTAGCTGTTGATGTTGGACACCTATTAGGAATAGGTGACTGTCATGACAACATTATGGTAAACATAATGATCGTTTCCCTACCTCGTAGCGTATGTATCCATACTATCCATGAAAGGAGAAGGAGTATCCCCGATGCATGAACACACAATAATGCATGAGGTCCCAATATTTTTCCATTTTCATTATCATATACTACAACCTCGTTACAGTCTTCCTTCGTATCATATCCATGATTAGCATACATGACTTTCTAATGTCTCAAAGGCATAGCGCACACATATTAACATACCATACATGGCATGACACATGTAGGTTCATGCATCATACAACACCGATGATATATTATAATTCCATGACATGAAATCGAGTTGGGTATAACTAAAAACTACAATATTTTTATAAATAATTTGAAAAACAAAGTATTTTAATAATTATATTTAAAATTTAAAAAAAAAAAATCCCAATTATTTTATTTAAGTAAACCAACTTAAATTAAAAGGTAATCTAATGATGATTAAATGTACAAAGCCTTTTTTTTTTTTTTTTCTGTCGTTTAAAGTGTTGCCCAATGATTACAAAATTAAGCATTTGCTCCTTAATATTCATCGAAACTCAATTAAGTATGTAATTATTTTTATAATCAAGTTGATTAAAAAAATACAAAAAATATATAATATGCTTAATCAAATGATTGAGTTGCTTAAAGGAGTAATTTGTTCATATTATATTAACTTTAATTTATAAAAATATGCAAATACTATATTTAGCAAAAGAATAACAAATTTGATGCTAAATAATTTATAACCTATGGTTTTTGGCTATATTATTATATTATAATTTTTAAGGTATAGTATGTACAATATTCTTCTTTTTTTAACCTTTTATATTTATAAATTCTATTTGTTATTATCATTCTTATCCTATTAGACAATGTGAAACAAAAAAGATAATATTATTCAATTATCATATGTTTTTTTTTTTTTTTTTTTTGGCAAAAATAATAAATTCTCTCTACAATTTCATAGTATATATTGTGGATTTTATCCTCTTTTGATATGACTTATCTAACAGCTGGCATGTGAAGAATAAAAAAATGAAATTTTGATCTCGTTCTCTCATCTGTCTAATAGAAGCTACCACCGTAATTCGCCAATGTTCGGTAGTCGTCGATTGTCAGGTTCTTCTTTAGCCATGTTGTGATATTCGAGTAAAGGAGAAGTACATGAATGAATCAAGATTACATTTGAATGAGAACGATCTGAGATTATGATGACTAAGAAAAGCTTAAATTTATTATAAAATAATTAAAGTTGATTAAACTTTTACAAGAGTCATTTATTTATTAATTTGTTGGACAGAGAAAGTCAGCTAAGCTTGACAATTACGAAAAGATAATTAAATAATATTGTTAAAAACGCAGTTGGAAATTGTGATGACCATATGCTAATAAAGTTGATTTTTAATTAAACAAAATTGTAATATCAGACCTTATCTTAAACTTTTATCTAAATATTTTATTAAAATCTCACTTGTGACTAATCTAAAGGAAAATAATGGAATAAAACATTATTATTATTAAATTTATCAATTTAAACATACTTCAATCAATAAAAATATTAAAAGAATAAAGGTTCATTAAAAAAATGTCGTTAGCGTATGCAAGCATGTGTGTGTATGATAGACGTTATGTCTAAGATGGAAATTAGATGAACTTCATGCATGTTGTATGTTCATAAGCATAGCGATACTTCCCTTGAAGATGATGAGTGTTGGCATAGTATGATGATGAGGGTGTTCATGGGGAGCATGATACTAGGGGTTTCGTTGACCTCCGGACGTTGCTACAGAGTAGCTTGACCAGAGAGGGTCCAGGGAGTGTGCGAGCCCCCTAGGGATTCATACTCGCACGTGTGGGTCGTGTGTAGGGAAGTACTACACATCCATAGTAGTCCGAGACTGGAGGGTACCCCTAGATGAGATAGAGATAGAGATAGGTCCTAAGAGCATGATGGTATGTGTTTGCATTTGCATGACCCCCTATAGTGGGGTCACTTACTGAGTATTTTTCGAAATACTCAGGTTGTGTGCCACATCATTTTTCAGGTAAAAGCAAGGCACACATGTACGGATGACAGCGACTCACGAGCAGAGATTGTGGCACGTGCATAAGATAGACTCATATTTAAATTTCTAGTCTTACGTTAGCATTTCATTGTTTTAAAATAATTTGTATTTATTTTTATTTTCTCTAAATGTCAGTATTTTGTATTCAAACACGTAAGACCATGGCTGTATTTTCCAGAGTGATAATGTTTTAAATGTTTTCGACATTTATACTATAGATAAGTTTTCTTTTAAAAGTTATATTTCTGCATAAAAGATGAGGATGAGACATTAGTAGCGACTTTGAGTATGTAGAAATTTAGGGTCGTTACAATGATACCTATGGTAAACCGTAATGCAAGCAAATATCTAGATATTTATCTGTCATAAAATATCAAATATGATACTTGCAGTAAACCGTAATAAAATGCTAAATATCCTTAACAAAATGTATGCATAAATCATAGTCAATTGAACCTATCCTAAATCATATTCTTAAAATTAAAAACAAAACTTATGAATGGTCGTCTGTTAATTTATTCATATTATAAACAATGTATTTAAAAATATTATAAACGGTATGAATAGTATATAGTGTACGATGTTGTAGTATATTTTATAAAAATATATAAAAGAAATTAAAAATAATATAAAATAAATAAACAAGATACTACTCTTGTAGACCTATTCATACGCTAAGATTCTTAATATATTTTATAGATTCTTGTTCGGTTCGGGTCAACTCGAGGTTTTGTACCATGAACTCGGACCAAACCAAATCCGTTCGGGTCCAGAAAAATTAACTCAACTCAATCCAGGATTGGGTTAATCCGAGTTGTCAGATTGAACGTACATCCCTAATTTTAGAGAAAGGTCGTGAATGAATAAGTAGAAATCCGATATTATTTTTTTTATACTTGTTTTCAAATATTTTTAAAAAGTTTTATAAACTAATTTTGTCTCCATCAATTTTGAAATTCAGATTTCATTATGATTAAAGTTATCCATTATAAATTATTTATTTTACTAAGTTTGAAAATGCAATATCATATATTTTGTTACTTTAATTAATTTGAAGCATATTAATAATTTTTACACTATTAAAACTTCAATGGACGGTGGTTTTGAATTAATGTAACAGTTTTTTTTAAGGGTATTATTGAAATTGTTGAAAGTGGCAAAACCTAAAATTCAACCGTACTTTTAATAATTTAACTAAAAAAAATGTTTTTTTTTATACGTATTCTTATATTTTTTAAAAAAGTAAAAAGACTTAATAAAATCATTAAAAACTTATATGTATGGAAAAAACGTTTTACTTTAAAAAAAAAAAAGTGAAAGTAATTAACTCACAAAATCGTGCTTATAAACAGTAAATTATTTTAAGTGCATTCACTAATTAATCCAAATACAAAAATAGTAATAATAATAATATTAAGACAAGGAATCTCCATCCAATAATTTGAATATAATTAGGTTGAATCACGTGTGAGTTTACTTTAAATTTCGGCTATAAACCTAAAAGTAAAAAAACACAGCTTTAATTCAAATAATAGCTTTTGGTCCACTTCCCTTATATTTATATTTATATTTATATTTATATTTATATATTTTTTAATCTTCTTCTCCAACAACTTTTCATCGCCCCACACCACATCAACGTGACCCTGCACGCCCGCGTTACTGACCCGAACCCGCGCCTTGACCCACCACTCCTCTTCTGCCACGTGTCGGCCAGCAGCAAAAAGAAGCCCTCTGCTTCACGTCTCACCGTCCTCGGTTAAAAAACGGCTTAGGCGGCTCGGTTTACCAAATTGGACACGGATCCCCATGTTCTTTTAACCCTCCCAGTGTACATTGTTAGTTGGATTATTAACTAAAATGTGAAGTATTAACAAGAGGTGACGAATAGTGCGATAGGAAGTGAACCCAGACAAACTTTAGAACCGCTCTCGAGGAACGGGAGATTATGTTAATTAAATTAGGGAGTACTTTGGCTAAAATCAACTAAGTGGTTTTATTATAGGATAGGTTAGAAACTGTATGTGTGATGTATGGATATATGGTAATGTATGAGTTATTATGCTTGATGATGTACATAAATGTATATTTTGGATGAATGACGTACTTAATATGCTTGATGCACTTTATGGCAATATGATGATTGCATGACGTTTGTCTTTATGTTGATGTTTTCCATATTAACCATGTTATATGATGATGAGTGTCATATTGCATCATATCGATAAACTGACATAGGACGATCCTAAAAGCATGAAAATGATATTAATGGATGAAATTTGTTTTATTAGAAATAAAAAATTTGAATAAATGACTCAAATAAACCACAATGGTATGTTATCGTCCATTTTGAGCATAAGCTCTTATGGCTTTGCTTTAGGCTTCCCCAAGAGGCCTCACACCAATGGAGTTAGTATTCCTCACTTATAAACCCATGATCATTCTCTAAATTAGTCGATGTGGGACTTCCATCATCCAACACCTTCCCTCGAACAAAGTGCGCCTTCCCTTAATCGAAGCTCGACTTCTTTGGAGTCTTAGTCATTTTGACTGCCTTCGAGGAGGCTTATGGTTGAGTTGAGTTGATTATTTAAGTAGGGTTGTTTAGGATGAAAATTTTACAACCCGAATAACTGGATTGGTTCTACAAAATATCTCAACTCAAACCACGAACCCCCTAATTTATTTCTTATAATTGGAGTTTATTTAGTGTAAGCTGGCTCGAGCATAAAGGACAAAATTAGTAACATAATTAATGTTATATAATGTTTTTATTTCAAAATTTGTTGAAAGTCCAATCTGTAGATGCTAGGTTACAAGACCTAACACCGGTGGAAGCATGGAGCACAAGAAATGTGAATACTCTTAATTTTGGGGGGCGAATTTTAAATAAAAATAAATGGGGGGTAGGTGACGTGTCAACTCCCACAGTTTCAAATTTTTGTTTTTTTTACTGAAATAAAGTGAGTCAGCTAATTGAAATCCTACGTGTCGTATTCAAAATTTTGAATGGAATATATATTGGTGGGGTCCATCTGGCCCCATTCTTTTTTTGTCGAATCTAGACCCTTATAACACGAGTAATTGCAATATTGAATGAAGCTTCTTCATATCCATCCATAAGTAACTTTGATGTCGACCAATTTTATTTATTTATTTTTTTCATTTAAAAAATAAACACAAACATCAAAATATGATTTTAATTTAGATTTTTTTTTATATTTATTATTATTATTATTATTTTTATAAATATCATAATTAGTAACTTTGATGTCGAATCTAGACCCTTATTATTTTTTTTATATTTATTATTATTATTATTATTATTATTATTTTTATAGATCATAACTTTCATTTCTTTTAAGTCTTTTTTAGTTATCCTATGCTGAAGATTGCTCTCATTCAAATGTAGTTTCAGTTCATTCATGTATCATTCTTTACTCGAATGTCACACAATTCGTGAGATCTCACACGGTTAAAGAGGAGAGTAACAGACACGTTTTAAAAACCTGTCAAAAGAAGACAATATTACATCAATATCTTGATTTGATTTTAGATTTTTTTGAGTCTCTAAAGGGTATAATTGTCATTTTGGTAGGGTCGTTGATGTCATTAATAATATTAAAATATATTTTTATATTAATGAAGTGAAGAAGTGAGAGTTATATTAGGTCCACAAAAGAAAATGAAGTGGAAAAGAGACAATTATTGAGAGGATAATGTTGAAAGTTCAAACCCAAATAACGATGCCTTTGTGAATGATTAATGACTATCAAGGATTCACACCTTTGCCGTCCACTACTTCATGTCCCACTCATTCGACCGTTTTTAAAACATGTCGTTTGATAATTATTTGATTTTTTATTTTTACGATCTAATTTCAAAAAATATAAAAAAAATCAAATGAAATAAATCAACCCTAAAATTTTCATTTTATTTTAATTATAAACAAAGTAAAAATTAATTAAATTATTATCGTGCTTTATGTTTATAAAAAACATGTTGATTAATACGATTGATTTTAAAGATCTATTACAGATACCACCTAGATTTATAAGTCACCTAGGGAGAGGGGACCAAACATGATAAGTCCAACCAAACAAAAGCAACTCCTGACAAAAATCAATCTATATCCTTAAACTTTGGAAATTGTATCACTTAAAATTTTAAATTAATAATTGTATTAATTAAAATCTTAAAGTTTTATTAGAGGATTAATTTACATCATCGGATTGAAAGACTCGATATGTGTAAAGATTTATAATTAAAGGTGTTCATATGACTCGATATTCCAACTAATTCTTGTTGGATGATGGAAGTCCCACATCCACTAATTTAGGGAATGATCATGGGTTTATAAGTGAGGAATACTAACTCCATTGGGATGAGGCTTTTTGGGGAAACCCAAAACAAAGCCACGAGAGCTTATGCTCAAAATGGACAATATCATACCATTGTGTAGAGTCGTGTTCGTCTAACATGGTATCAGAGCCATGCCCTAAACAATCCTCAAATCCTCAAATATCGAACAAAAAACTCCTAAAGAAAAGGAGCCAAGCCCCTCCTCGAAGGCAGTAAAAAATGACTAAGACTCTAAAGGAGTCGAGCCTTAAAAAAAAATGACTAAGACTCTAAAGGAGTCGAGCCTTAAAAAATGACTAGGAGTCGAGCCTCAATTAAGGGGAGGCGCACTTTGTTCGAGGGGAGGTGTTGGATGATGAAAGTCCCACATCGACTAATTTAGGGAATGATCATGGGTTTATAAGTGAGAAATACTAACTCCATTGGTGCGCACTTTGTTCGAGGGGAGGTGTTGGATGATGAAAGTCCCACATCGACTAATTTAGGGAATGATCATGCGTTTATAAGTGAGAAATACTAACTCAATTGGTACGAGGCTTTTTGGGAAACCCAAAACAAAGCCATGAGAGCTTATGCTCAAAGTGGACAATATCATACCATTATGGAGAGTCGTGTTCGTCTAACAATTCTGACTGTCTAACCTAGACCATAAAGCGATTGAGCTGGAATAGTTTCCACAGAAATTAGAGTTTATTTTATTAATTGAATTTATATACTTATTTAATTAATTAGTTTATTGGGTAAATTCCTAAAATAACATAGGTCATTGATAATTTGATGGGCTGGGCTCACTAGGGAGCTGGCCCTTCTTTTATGTGGCCATTCAAATCTATCAAGAATCGAGAAAGATCGGAAGGTAAGTGTTTTAGATTCATGATCTTCGTTTTCCTTCAAATTCGAGAGTTTTTTTTTTTTTTTTTTTTTTTTTTTATATATAATTAAGTTTTAAATTTTTAGTATGTTATTATTGGAGGAATTTCAAGATCATTGTGAAGGAAGCTAGAGTTGATTCGAACCGAAGGCAGAGTTCCGTGAATTCCAAGAAATGATGTTTTTCGCAAATTTTGGACTTTATTTTTTGTTGTGGTTGACTAAAAGTTATCTTTATAAAGATGGATTAAAATTCTACGACTTCTGAGAATAAATCGTCTTGATTTGAAATAGTAGAGAAAGTTAAAGAAAAATCAAAGAAAATGGAAAGAAATAATAAAAAAAAAAACGGATGGAATCTGAAGAACAGATACAGACGCGAGGAGAAAAGGTGACACACGACATATGGTGAATGGCGGCACGAGGCTGGCAGGACGCTGCCATGTATCGTGTAACAACCCTAAATTTCTACTTATCTAGAATTGCTACTGTCATCATCATCTATACTTGTATGCGAAAATAAACATTTAAAATTTCATCTTTAAAACACTGTTATGGACTTATGTGTTCCAAAACATCTTTAAAATCATACGATGAAATACTAAATAAAATAAATAAACGTAAGAATTAAAAGAAAATAGGTGTGACTAGTCTGTGCATGTGTCATGGTTTCCGATTAGAATGTCATGTTGTCTCTTGCTTTTACCTGAAATAGAAGTAGCCGTACAAGAATATCTTGCTTTTACAAGTATAACGGAATATCTTGCTTTTACCTGAAGAAGTAGTACCTGAAATAGAAGTAGCTGAATATCTAACTTTTACCTGAAATAGAAGTAGCCCGTACAAGAATATCTTACTTTTACCTTAAATAGAAGTAGCCGTACAAGAATATCTTGCTTTTACCTAAAATAGGAGTAGTCCTACAGAAATATCTTGCTTTTGTGGTCCTACAGAAATATCTTGCTTTTACCTTAAATAGAATAGTCGTAGGAATATCGCTTTTACTTGAAATAGAATAGCCGTACAGGAATATCGCTTTTACCTGAAATAGAAGAATATGCTTTTACCTTAAATAGAAGTAGCCAAATATCTTGTTTTTACCTGAAATAGAAGTAGCCGCACACAAGAATATCTTGCTTTTACCTGAGATAGAAGTAGCCGCACACAAGAATATCTTGCTTTTACCTGAGATAGAAGTAGCCAATATCTTGCTTTTACCTGAGATAGAAGTAGCCAATATCTTGCTTTTACCGTAGCTGTGCACATCATAGTCGAGCTAGCTGTCCAGAGGTAGCTGTGCACATCATAGTCGAGCTAGCTGTCCAGAGGTAGCTGTGCACATCATAGTCGAGCTAGCTGTCCAGAGGTAGCTGTGCACATCATAGTCGAGCTAGCTGTCCAGAGGTAGCTGTGCACATCATAGTCGAGCTAGCTGTCCAGAGGTCAGCACATAACCCACATTTGCAAGCGTGGGTTCCTAGGCGATTCGCACCCCCCTAGATCCATCATAGTCGAGCTAATTTCCAGAGGTCAGACCTCTGAGTGTCATGTGAGGCATGAGATCCATCATAGTCGAGCTAATTTCCAGAGGTCAGACCCCTGAGTGTCATGTGAGGCATGGCCATCATCATCATAGTGTATGCGTCCGTACTCATAATCATAAATGGAGAAGTATTCCGATGTATATGAACACACAAAATGCATTGACCTTCATACATTTATCATTAACATTAACTAGGGTTATATCTTTGAAAACTCGTCGTCATCATAATGTATCGTGACATTTAATACCTATACAACATAAATGACACGGGCTATGGGCTACGTATATCAAGTGATGATCCTGCCACAAAGTGACCCGAGCCGAACTGGATTGGCACCCAGTTTGCCTACCCATATCCGTTTGATTAAGCCACATGTTGCAGCGACATAATTCAATGGAAAATCGTGTGCCTCTAGATTCGAACATACCCCCTAGGAGTCAAATGCGTGAATTAGAGGCTACCATGTGCCAAGTTGTGAACGCGTGTCTCCCTTCCCTCAGGTGCGTATGTACTTACTCTTGGTTGCACACATGGGAGGCACTATGGATGAGTGTACAACGTGTGAGGTTTGTTTTTTTGTCCCATTCGCGTCTCCATTTCAATACTAACCTTAATTTTACTTGAATTAGGACCTACCAGAGAAATTTCTGAAATTTTGGACCTCGTAACATGCAAAAAAACCTAGCTTGAGAGGGTGTCATCCATGTAAGTAACACATGGATTCTAAGAAATAATACTAGTAGCTTGAGAGGGCACGTGTCATCCATGTAAGTAAAGCTTGAGAGGGCACGTGTCATCCATGTAAGTAACACATGGATTCTAAGAAATAATACCGGTAGGAATCACTTGGAAAGACATTCATGCTAGTAAAGCCAAACCCTAAGTGATTAGATTCAGTATGACTTGAGACGATTGGATACGTACGAGAATAGTCCTCCTCGGTTGCATCACAACACTGTCTTGTCTCGGCCCTCACATGGTTAGTTAGGCGCCATGTTATCATAACTGCACGGGAGGTTCACAACCTATTCTCTTCATAATATGGTTGTGACACTAGTGACTGTCTAAATTATAAATCACCGTTAATATCAATTATGTTACATTAAATAGACCAGTATTAACATCAATCATGGTCTATAATATAAACAATACACAACGTTAGTCCTAGCCTACAATGTAGGACCACAAATAACGTCACTTATAATCTATTTAACCATAGACCACAACTAACGATAGACATTGTCTATATAACGTTAGTCATGATTTATACAATAATCTATACTAAGCACCATAGTATAATCAAATAAACATGATCATATGACCGTAATCTATAGCAATATTTCTATGGAGATTAAAATCAAATTCTTGAAAATGGGTCGGCATAAACAATACTCCGAGATCAAGTCAAGAAAATGACTTACAAATAATTAACTCGATTAGTGACTTTCAACGATCCTAAACATTCTCCCGAACCAACTAATAAATAGGAGAAAAAGTAATTTCATACCATTCAACAAATAATAAATATATTAATCATTATTAATTACACAACCAAGAAAAGGATGGAATTTTCTCTCTAATTTAATTTAAATTAAATTACGAATTTAATCCACAACTATTTAAAATTTAAAAGTATACGAGCGAGTCGGTTCGATTCAGTCGGGTTCATTTCTCCATGCGGTCTGGTTCATTTTGGCGGTTCGGGCCAACGATGCGGAGCTTACATCCGGCCATTTGATACCAAACCAGAGCCGCTCCGTTCTAAAATTCCCCTCCTCTTTCTCCGCTGGCACCTCTCCTTGCCTGCCGCAATGTCCTCCGTTCTTGAGCTCCATTAATACTCTCCCTTTCCATCTCTCTCTCTCTCTCTCTCTCTCTCATCTTCACCCATGGAGGTTGCCGGAGACTGGATTCTTCCGGCCACCCACATGCCCGTCTTGGAGATCAACCTCATCTCTGCCCAAGGTCTCAAGGTCCCCTCCCGCCAATTCCATCCCAAACAGACCTACGCCGTCGCATGGGTCGACCCATTGAACCGCCTCCGCACCCGTCTCGACACCATCGGCGGCGACAACCCCACCTGGAACGACAAGTTTCTCTTCCGCGTCTCGCCGGAGTTTCTTACCCGCGATACCGCCGCCGTCTCCGTCGAGATCTACGCCACAGGCTGTTTCCGTGACTCTCTTGTCGGTACTGTCCGTTTCCTTTTCCGTAACGTCATCGTTTCTAATGACTGTACCAAGACCCCTGCGTTCACTGCCCTCCAAGTCCGTCGTCCTTCTGGACGCTTCCAAGGCGTTCTGAATATCGGCGTTATGGTTAATGAAAACTCCGATTTCGCTTCCTTGAATGGTGTGCCTGCGATTGGTTACCGCGATTTGATGGGGGAGGGTTTTGATCGGCGGCGGAGGAGGAAGAAGAAATCTAAGGCTAGGGATTCTGAAATTTCCGCCGGATCTCATGATGCAGAGTTGCTGGATTCGTCGGATGGGAATGAATCGACGTGTTCTTCTTCTTCTTCATCGTTGTCGGCGAAATCGAATTTGGTTAGTGATTTGAACGGATTTAGGAAGGGGGCGGAGGCAGGGGAAGCCAAAACCCTGAAGGCGTCCAAGCGTTCCGGGTTTTTGTGTGGTCTGGTGATCCATAGGAAGACAAGGATGGGCGATGATATTCCGCCATTGGAGAAGAACATCAAGGTTTTTAGAGGATCTCCGGACATGGAAAGGTAAAATCTCTAACCCCAGTTGAGGATTTCATTATCATTGTTCATTGTTCATTGTTCATTGTTCATCATCATCATAGATGTTTTTGTTTTCCCCCGCCATTGGATGGAAGGGTTTCTGGAATGAAAATTTGAGAGATTCAGAAGAACAATTTCGTCATTCCTTTCATTTTGTTCAGATTCTTTCAATTTTTATTAATTTAAGGGAAATTTATTTGAATCAAGTGTTCTAATCTCATGATTTCAAAATTAAAATATTTACCTTTGATTTTGCATGCAATTATTAAATAACGAAATTCCTTCAAAACAAAAAGGAGATGGAGTTGTTCCCAACTTCCATGAACGATCAAAATCATTTGGAATTGAATTCAAACCAAAAATATGTTAACGTATAAGCCTGTGTCGTGGCTTCCGAGTTCGCAAGATCGAAATCGTCGACTAGAAATTGATGATTCTTTGAATAGGTGGAGTGAAAAGAAACCGCCCAAAAAACCCTAGAATGGCCATAGGTTGCCTTCGAGATTCAATTGTTGAATTAGTAAAACATACCATAATTGACGTAATTGATGGATCGCAACGACAATCAGAAATACATACGTGTCGATCTGACTTCTCTAACCTTTGATTCGAATAACAGGTAGTGAGATCGTTGCTGTTGTTGCTGCAATTGCATATACATCTCAACTGTTTAAAAATAATCTATGAAGATACAGTAGAGAATGTTAATATTATCTATTTCATAAGTACTAAATTTTTGAACTTTTTTAAAAAATTGAGTAGTATTAATGATTTAAAAAAAATTCTTTTTTTTAAATTTAAAGATATTAGTGAAATTTTGAAAGGTTAGGGTTTAGGGTTTTTAGAAATATTTTTATTAATTATTATTATTATTTTTTTAATATTGACATATGACAACGTTGTAGTTGTAGTTAACCTGTAATAATTATATTTTACTAATATGTTTTTTTTTTTAATTTAGTTACTGAGAGAATAATTAAAAATCAAATTTAACTCTGAGGTATTTTGACACTTTGAACTACCCAACATATCTAAAATTAAAATGTTAGAATTTTAAAAACTGAAAAAATGAAATGGAAATTAATTTAATTATAATAATCAAGATTAGATTGTAACGGGTCGGGTTGATTCAATTAAAATAATCTCAACCCAAAATTTGATCAAAATTTTAATTTTTTAAAAATTAAAAGAATTTATTTGTGGGATGACTGCTTTAACCCATGTGATTCACTGCTCTGTGCTGCTCTCTTTTACTTTTTTACTGTACTTCTTCACTCACCTTTTACCACATATTTCTACCCTCATGCCAGCAGCCAACGGAAGGATGGACCGCACACTCTTTACCCTTTTCCCTATTTTGGTAACTTAAATTCTGAATTTCCATGATTAGAACACATTTTTGGCATTTTGTTTGTCTTCTTTTCCTTTCATCTTACCATTCAAACAAAACAACACATAAATCTTAAACAATGTCCGTGTATTAAGTCGAGTCGAGTTTGAACATTTTTTAGATCAAAAAATCAAAACCGACTACGACATGGATAGCTGGTAGTACTATACACATTCGAGTGACTCGCGATCATGACAAATATTTGAGAGTTTGACCTCCTTTTAAAAAAAAAAAAGTTTCTTTATCTTTTATTAATCAAAGCAGCAACGAGGTCCTACATCGGTTAGAGAGGGGAACGAAACCTCTCCCTAACAAACGATATGGTCGCAAACTTAGCAATATGGTCATGAGGGAGAGCAGCGATATGGCTCCTCTACATTTTATTGGTGATAGATCACAATCGGGCAATATGGCCAATAGAGAGGTATGTGTTTTTTCATAATGTTTTATTTTTCAAGTAACAACAAGGGTAAGCACGAGGGAGCTATGGAAATCAAATATGTAGGAAAGAAAAGGTTTTATTCTAAAGAACACGATGCTCTCTTATTCGGGAAAGTATATATTCCAATAAATATAATTTATTTATTTTTGTTAAATAATTATCTTAACAACTTTTTTTTTTACGGGTTCTTAATTTCTACGCTACCTATTTGATCCTTGTGATATATATACACGAATTTGGGTTGTAATTTTATTTTATTTTAGATGAGTAGTCACTCAAAATTAAATTAATTTTTATTTATTTTTTTTATTTTTTTGTCTTAATAAATTTTGGTTGATATTTTATTTTAAAATGAAATAAAGATGGAAACTCTATTTTGTATTTAGATTAATATATTTAAATAATTAATGATGTATTTCACCCTAAAAATATTAATTAATGACGTCACCCTTAAAATATTTTAAAGTAAATTATATTTTTAATATTCTAATTTTTATCTGTTTTTTAGAAAAGTAATATGTCAAATACTTTTATTTTTAGTACAAAATTTGAAGGTTTTTTTTTTTTTTTAAAAAAAATTTAAACGGGGTATACCATCAATAAATAAATAAATAAATAATATATATATATATCGATGGCTTGGAAAACAGGTCTGGAGTGAAACACAAGGCGAAGGCCCGCTCTATCCCCACGCGACCCATTACCAGAGAAAAACACACGCGCTTCCACGCGCCTCTCTCTCTCTCTCTCTGTACAGCCGCTAAAAGAGAAACCGCCCTCCCCTTCCCACTCTCGTCTGTCGTTTTTGTTATATCTAAAAAGAAAACGAAAGGGGAGAAACCAAATGATGTAAAACCGAAGAAAAATCTTGAGTAGCAACAAAACAGACAGCCTCACTCTCTCATCTAACATGCTTTCACCTCATGCTTCCTCTCTGTTTTTTGGCCGCCAAATCTTGCACCCCCCTTTCAATCCTTTCATCCCATTTTCCACTAACTTCTCTTCTCTGACCCATTAAACCCTTGCTCCCTCTTTCTCATTTCCTTCATCATCCCACATTTCTCCATCCAATCTACCATTACCCCATTTTCAGGGCACTGCCGAGGAGGCCTTTTATAAGGTTTGTTCATCCTGGGTTTTCGATATCTGGGCCTAATTTTACTTTTGTAATCGTTTTGTTGCCCTTTTTCTTGATCTGGGTTTTGTTTTTAATCCATGTATTTGCTCGTTTGCTGATGGATATGGATATGCCTTTCTTTGGACGCCAGGTTTTTGTAGTTGGTTGATCCTTAACTCTTGAGACGTGTTCTTGTTTGTTTTTCCCTTTCCCTTTGGAGATTGCTTGAATTTATGTTGAGTTAATGTGGACTGGACTGGATTTTGTTTCGGAAAGCTTCTTTTTGAATTGATTTCCACTGTTCTTAATTTTACCCTTTGCAGTTATGATTAGGCGATTTGTATTTATTTCCCTCTTTGGAATTTGACTCCTTACATACATGTTTTCTTAAAGAATATTGTACTCATGAACAGTGTACATCTTTTGTTGCTGTCTGCCATTCTTTCTTGTGGGGTTCTGCACAATGTCGTTTGTTTGGCCTCAAATTTTATCCCCTTTGCCCTTATTTGTGGTTCCAAAACACTTCAATTTCTTATGTATTGTGAGATCCCACGTTGGTTGGAGAAGGGAACAAAAACATTTCTTATAAGGGTGTGAAAACCTTTTTAACTCTCCCTAGTACACGCGCTTTAAAACATTAAGGGGAAGCCCGGAAGGGAAAGTTCAAAGAGGACAATATCGCGACGGGGTTGGGCTGATAGGCTGTTACATGTATGGTCGCAAGTTGTTCTGCAAAGGATCATTTCTTGACTTACAAACCCAGATGGCATTCTTGAAGACAGGATATGTCGTATGATTTGAGGGTGGTGTGACTTTTATTTAGGTTACTGTAAGTGTAATGATGAGTAGTGTTATGTAGTACTCTCTATGTTTTAGTTTCTGACTTCCCTTTGTCATTTGTACTTAGCTGAAATGTGTTTTTCTCCCTGTCTATTGGAAGAATATGGTTTATGACATGTGCTTGTTTCAATTCAGAACAATTGGATCGGTTCCTTCCTGCTGCGTCTTCTTCTAATTCGGGTCCTGTGATCAGTTCTTCGTTATGGCGGGAAAAACGTCATGGATCAAGCTTTTCCACAATGAGATGGCAAGAGATCTTAGAAATTTCGATTCGTACTCAGACTTCACAAATGAGGGAGGCATAGAGGCTGTAGCAGTTTCTGTGGAGTTGATCCTGCCTGATGACTTGTTGGAACGAATTCTTTCATGTCTACCAATAGCAAGCATTTTTCGAGCTGGTTCTGTGTGCAAAAGATGGCATGATATAGTCAGTTCCAGGAGTTTTTTGTGGAACTTCTCACATGTCAAATCGCATAAACCTTGGTATTTCATGTTTACGAGCTCGGATGAGCCGATTGGTCATGCCTACGATCCAGTTCTTAGGAAGTGGTATGCCATCGATCTCCCCTGCATCGACAAGTCGAATTGGTTCATTGCCTCATCATGTGGCTTGGTTTGCTTCATGGATAATGACAGTAGAAGCGAGTTACATGTCTGCAATCCTATAACCAAATACTCAATGAAACTACCGGAGCCCTCAGGATCTAAGTTCTCTGATTATAGTGCACTAGCAATCTCTGCTAACAGGGTTTCACACAATTATACAATCTCTGTTGTGAAATCTAAGCAAGTTCCTGGAAACTTCTTTCAATGGGATATATCGATTCATATCTATGATTCGGAAACGAACACGTGGGCTACCTCCTTGACTGAAGTGTTGTTGGAGTGGAGAGGTGGCGACGAGAGTGTGATTTGTGATGGCATTCTTTACTTCTTGCTCTACTCAACTGGGGGCGGGATATCTGATCATCGACATGGTCTCGTTACTTATAATATCTCTAACCGTTCTTCTCATGGTTTGTTGATAAAAAGCTTTATTCCTGCTCCTTGTTCACTCACATGTGGTCGATTGATGAACCTTAAGCAGAAGCTGGTAATGGTTGGAGGGATTGGTAAACAGGATAGGCCAGACATTATTAAAGGGATTGGCATTTGGATTCTTTGTGGGAAAGAGTGGCAAGAAATTGCACGCATGCCTCACAATTTCTTCCAGGGATTTGGGGAGTTGGATGATGTTTTTTCCAGCTGTGGCACTGATGACCTTATCTACATCCATAGCTATGGAGCTCCAGCTTTACTCGTTTTCAACATGAACGTAAAACAATGGAGATGGTCGCAGAAGTGCCCGGTGACAAAGAGATTCCCACTTCAGCTTTTCACCGGCTTTTGCTTCGAACCGAGGCTCGAGATCAATCCCTGATTTGTTTCAGCTTGTGTGCTGAAAATTTTGGTTGATTTGGTTCTTATTTGCTTTCTCTTTTGAATTTTCTGTTGCACTGAAGAATCTACATTCCATGGAAGAAGTATATACATGTAACTGCAGATAAAAGCTGCATTCATATTCATGAATATGAGAATATAATTCTTTACATAGGAAAATACCTCTCAAGTAAAACAGTTTCAAATTTGGTGATTCCTGGAACTTCTTCAATGAATCACTCTCTCTTCATCTTGAGCTCTGTCTAGAACTCTGCTGTTCTATACATGTATATCTATCTGTTTGTACTTGTGGGCTGTCCTGGCAGCAACATGAACTCAGTTCTCTATCTACAATTTAAGCGTTTAATGGGTATTCAATTGTTCCTTATGATCGAGTGCTCTATCTACAATTTAAGCTTTTGGGTTTAATGGGTATTCAACGATGATTGCTTGCTTGCATTGTTCCTTATGATCGAGTGTTCTATCTACAATTTAAGCTTTTGGGTTTAATGGGTACTCAATGTTGATCGCTTGCTTGCGTTGTTCCTTAGGTTGTTCCTTAGGATCGACAATTACAAAGTCTAGACATGACGTGCTAAATATATCACATCATAAATCAATTTCTAACAATCTATTCGATCAAATGAAATAAATTCATAGGTTTCTAACATATTTGGTCACGTAAACATGTCATTTTAACTAATAATGTAGTAAAAGAGGGCACTTGGGTTGGCAATGGAGCTTTTGATTAGTGGACATTTGCCAAAAATAGGGCGTTAGTTAGAATACCCCACAACTAAATATGGCGCCAAGAACTGTATATTCCCCTGCAATTCAATCGTCTCTAACCTCCATTTCTGGCACGCCCTTCAATCCCAAAACCATAATTATTCATCTCCCTCTCCCTTTTCTTCTTCTCTATCTCTTTCTTCCATGGCTGTCTCAATTTCTCCCCTCATCAACTGATTCTTCCTCTGACAAAGGTAATGGGTTCGACCCTTTTCGTCATTCTGTCTCAGCGAAATTTATACCACTTTTTTCCCCTTTTGTCTTCGTCTTCGTTTATCGCATACTTGCTGCTTTTGTCCCTCTGATTCTTCCAGGATTGGATTGGTTGATTTTTGCAAATGGGTTTGGTTGATTGATGTGGGGAAATCATTTAGGTTTCTTTTTTTGCCCTTTTCGATTAGAAAATGCATCTTTCACATGTTCTTGTTTGTGGGGCGATCTGGGTTTTCGAGACCCTAATAAAACTGGACGTCTTTTGTTTACATCTGTTAGTAATTTTATCTGGGGGGGCTCTGTTTCTGTGCCATTTGAGTACAACAGAGCAGTTTTGTGCAGCAATGAAGACACCCTCTCAGCTTTTCTGGTTATGGTGACCCACATTTTGAGAAAACAACCACGATGCGTATAATGGCTTTGAAATCCGTTGACAATAGAATAGTGTAGATATCAGATAAGTGTTTGAGCTTGTGATTCCATCTGGGTTTGTTTGGAACAAGACAATGGCATGATGAACAAAATATGAACTCGTTCTATGTGAATATGTTGGTTGATATAATCATTTCTCATGTTTATCCTGAATGTGTTTATAAATTTAACTTGTTCTTAAGATACTGACATTGGTTTTTGGATGATTCTAGTTGGAATCAACCTGGAAATTCAACGATTTCTGGATCAGTCAAGGGACTTAGGACATTAATAAGGTTTGGATTTTGAACATCATTTTCAGATGATTTCCATCTTTGTAGGTTTTGGAAAGATTCTTTATACTGTTCGTGGACAAATGGCCAAAGTTATATGAACAATGTTGTTAATACCACGATCCCTGAATTTGACCAAGCCCTTTTGTTTTGATATCATTTAGGCTGCTTAATAGTGATCATTATTGCAATCGTTTGTTCTTGAATAAGGTCTCTGTGTTGCAGGGAAGTTCATGGCAATGGGGAGAGAGGAAGTCTCACCACAGGACTTCAAAACCACTAAAACTGATTGGATTCAACACGCCAAGAAGAATAACATACGTCTTCCTCAAGGCTCCTTTACTGACTTTGAGTGGAAAGATTATTGTCCAGCAGTTTTCAGGTTCCCCTCCTACAAAATCTCCCTAGAAGTTGTTCTTATCTTATTTTGTTTTTTTTTTTTTTTTTTTTGTGAATCCAACCTTTTGTCCTTGAACTTCTGAATCCTTAACAAGTTCTGTGAGATCTCAAGTCGGTTGGAGAGGGGAACAAAACATTTTTTACAAAGGTGTGAAACCTCTCCCTAGTATACGCGTTTTAAAACCTTGAGTAGAATCTCTTAAAGGGAAAGCTCAAAGAGGACAATATTTGGTAGCGGTGGGCTTGGTTGTTACAAATGGTAACAGAGCTGGACACCGGGCAGTATGCCAACGAGGATGTTGGCCCTCAAGGGGGGTGGATTGTGAGATCCCACATCGGTTGGAGAGGGGAACAAAACATTTCTTATAAGGGTGTGGAAACCTCTCCCTAGCAGACACGTTTTAAAACCTTGAGGGGACGCTCTTGAAGGAAAAGCTCAAAGAGGACAATATCTGCCTAGCGGTGTGATTGAGCTGTTACAAGTTGTATTAGAGCTAGACACCGGGTGGTGTGCCAGCGAGGACGCTGGCCCCCAAGGGGGGTGGATTGTGAGATCCCACATCGGTTGGAGAGGGGAACAAAACATTCCTTATAAGGGTGTGGAAACCTCTCCCTAGTAGACACGTTTTAAAACCTTGAGGGGACGCTCTTGAAGGGAAAGCTCAAAGAGGACAACATCTGCTAGCGGTGGGCTTGAGCTGTTACAAATTGTATCAGAGCTAGACACCGGGCGGTGTGCCAGCAAGGACGCTGGCTCCCAAAGGGGGTGGATTGTGAGATCCCACATCGGTTGGAGAGGGAAACAAAACATTCCTTAGAGGGAAGTGGAAACCTCTTCCTAGCATACACGTTTTAAAACCTTGAGGGGAAGCTCTCAAAGAGAGCTCAAAGAGGACAATATCTGCTAGCAGTGGGTTTGGGTGGTTATAAATGATATCAGAGCTAGACACCAGGAGGTGTGCTAGCAAGGACGCTAGGCTCCCTAAAGGGTGGATCGTGAGATCCCACATCAATTGGAGAGGGGAACAAAACATTCCTTACAAAGGTGTGGAAACCTCTCCCT
The DNA here is from genome assembly GCF_057944985.1 of Cucurbita pepo subsp. pepo. Lineage (NCBI taxonomy): Eukaryota > Viridiplantae > Streptophyta > Magnoliopsida > Cucurbitales > Cucurbitaceae > Cucurbita > Cucurbita pepo. The sequence continues at coordinate 3,632,331 of NC_141805.1, read as the reverse complement.
AGCAGAGCATTTTAAAACCTCGAGGGAAAGTCTTTGAAGAGAAAGCTCAAAGAAATAATTTTTATTAGCGGTGGGCTTGAGCGGTTACAAGTTCACCTAGTAATCTTGAAGCTAGATGAAGCTAAAAGTTTAAGCTTTCCTTCTTTTCTTCGTTTGTTTGTTCTTCCAGAAACATACTAGAGCTAGAGAAAATAGAGTATGCTGACTATATGTTATCCATTTGTGGTGATGAGACTCTAAGGGAAGTTTCTTCGCCCGGAAGAATTGGCAACGTGATATTTCTCTCAAATGACAACAGATTTGTGATAAAAACCCTGCGAAAATCTCAAGTCAAGGTAAGCCCATCATAACAATATCATAGAATGTCTGCTTGCCTTACAGATAAATACAATTCAGATTTTCCTACCAAAAATTTATACCTGAAACTTTCTCGGGTAAGTATTGAATTGAGACCTCATCACAAGGAATCAACTCAAGAGAAGCTCCGATACCAAATGATAAGAAATGAGTACAAGGAAAGTAAGATTCGGATTACCTTGTTGATCGAATATCACAAGGTAAGAACACTTGTTTGAGATTCGAATCACTTCATAAGAAAAATCGATCCTGTCTAGCTTGAATGATTCTAAACATGCAAAGGAAAGGTAAGAACACTTGGCCTTTCTTGAGATTTGAATCACTCCACAAGAAAGATTGATCATGTCAAGCTTGAATGATTCTGCATGCAACCTAAACTACATAGAATTGCAAAGAAACTTTGTCATTGCCTAAAGGAAAGCACAAATGCTTCTTTTACTACATTTTCCAAGTCCCGTTTTAAATGACAACATACATGGCTTTATATAGCCTCAAAATAAAAACCATTAATCTTCCGTGAGGCATTCCAAGAGTTGTAAATATATTTTATTACCATAATAAGCCACTATGTAAATAAGCATTAAAATACATTAAAAAACACCATAAATTTGTATCCGAAGCTCCACTTGAAGTATCTTAAAGCCTTTGTTGCATGAATGAAGCTTAATTCTTCTTAACGTGGCATTAATATTACATGATTGAGATGCCTTGGTTCATATCACCTTATTTTAGCTCAACACTTGATCTCAGGTTCTGAGGGACATGCTTCCTAAATACTATCGACATCTAAAAAAGCACGGCTCGTCATTGTTGACCACTTTATATGGACTTCACGTAGTGAGACCCGTCGGAGGTATTAAGGTACCAGAAATTTGTATTGATGTCCTGTCTCATGAGCTTATGGTCTTACTGTATCTGTAGGAGTATAATGATAAGCACTTCTTCCATATTAGAATGGCTTTGTCTAAGTTTTGATGAAGAAGTTTATCTGAAAGAGTGCAACTCATAAATTGTAGAGATTGTGTGTATCTAGTTTTCATTTTGATGCTTGTTTAATGGTTTTTCGTTTTCTCAGGTTTACTTTGTGGGCATGTCAAACGTCTTGCAATCAGATTTGCACTTGCATCGGCGATATGATCTCAAAGGTTCGTCGAGAGGTCGGAATTTTAACAAAGTGATAGTCCATGAGGAGATAATCTATAAGGATATTGATCTTGATTTCTACTTTTACCTCGAACCGTCCCTCCGTAACAAGATATTGTCGTAAGTTCATTGCGTTAATGCTTCATAAATAATCATCCTAAAGACGAAACGTCCCCTGTGGCGTAGTTTTAAGAGAGTGTTCTTATGTTCTTCAGGCAACTCAAGTATGATTGCGAGTTTCTGGAGGCTGAGGGCATTATGGACTACAGTCTTTTCCTTGGTGTGCATATAGATGCCCCGTCGCGTCAAGGTGGTTTCTCTCCTCCTCTCGAACCATTGACATTTAAGATCATTGATGGCTTAATCATCGAATCAGACTTAGATTTGTCATTAACTCAAGTATTTAAAGTCAGTTTGAGCATAACTAAATGGATAAAACATCAAACTACGATCCCAACGGTCGATGGTTTCATCCTCCACCTCTTGAATCATATCGTATATATTTTGCATTTAAGCCGAAAAGGGAACTTGTGAACCGAACATAACTTTTCTTAGTTCGATTCAGGCTCATTAGACCGGAGAAATTCTGTTTCTGGAACGAGGACCACTCGACATGACGATGCAGAGTTGACTGTTGCTGGCATTCTTAAACATAATGGCAGGTATCCACCATTGGCTCTTTAGATCATTCTGTTTTTTGTTTCTAGTAGTATTTTGAGCCAGCAGCCATGGTCTGCTTGAACTAACGAGGTGTTCATATCAGGCTTGGTGCAAAACTTCCTGCAAACGCGGTCCGAACGCCGAGGAACGAGATGGGAATCGTTTCTTCACCAAGCAGGGTCAGGGTGCCAGAGTGCTACAATGTATTGCTATACTTTGGAGTAATAGACATTTTCCAGAATTACAATGTGATCAAGCGTCTAGAACATGCTTACAAATCTATACAATATGATTCCAAGACAATCTCAGCTGTTAACCCCAAAGTATATTCTTCTCGCTTCCAGGATTTCCTCAGCAAAGTGTTCTTAGCAAGAGAATCAACCTAAAACTGGTAACCCACTTTAGTCTTGTTGTTCAAAGAAAGAATGGCCCTCGGGAATCAACATCTTATACTCTGCTCATCTTACAGGAACTTCGAGTGTTGATCCATGTGAAGTCAACCCAGTTGTAGTAAGAACTCTTCACTTTATTGGGCAATGAATTGCATGAAATGTGGTTTAGAATTCAGAGGAAACAAACCCATTTGATCCATATAAGGGAAAAAATCCGTGGCTAACTTTTCAACCTTCTATAATTACGTTTTTGAATGTGGTTCTTGGTTTAAACAATACTGCTGCACCAAAAGTAGCTGGTTTTGAACACAAATCTATCATCCGTTACAATAACATGCTCTTCCTCCCTCCATTGACTCTGTCATTTTCTTAAACGCCGATCCCAGATCTCTCCCACCATTGATTTGCTTACCCGTCTCCATTAATGCCCACCATTTTCCCCTTCCACTTCACTATATAATGCCCCCACCTCTCTCCCTCATTCCATATCCCATTCCTTCCACCGCGGAGGGAGAGAGCTGCCGACCGAGCTCCCTTCAATTCAAAGAGAGGGGGGGTTGAGGGTCAAAGGAAGTGCTGCGAGTTCATGAATGCCTATGGGGTGCCGCTCCTTCGCCTAAGCGCGCCGCCGCACCTTCCAAAGGCTTGCATGCACTCGGAGCTGTTCTTGCCTTCTCCTTTCCTTTATTGGATTGAAGGGAGCTCTTCCCATGTTATCTCCTCCGCCGCTTTCTCTTTCTCTTATCTATCAATTTCTTATCATTTCTTCCCTTTTTCTTCAATGTTTTCAAATGGGTTGTTCTTAATTTTCGTTTTGATTGTAGGTTTGATGTTGGTTCGAGCAAGCTAGCTCTAGTGGTAGCAGACAGTGATAGCGGTCGTGATTGATGTTGTTCGACAAGGAATGTTTTAGGCTGATGAACAAGGCTTCAATTACGATCTTTGTCGTTGATGTATTACATAAATAGTATGATTGATGCTGGGTTTGTAGCGTCCATCTTAAATTTAAATCTAATGTTTCATTTATTATTTCATTTAAATTCAATTCTTGTTCTTCCTTCATCAAACATTTAATCTTCAACAAATATAAACACAATTCAATTATTCCTTCCTTCAACGCCTTACTATACGAACCGAAGATTCGATCCTTCAATTTCGATCCTTCAATCCTTCAATACTTCAATAATAACGTATAATTCGAACTTCTAACTTTTCATTATTTATGAAAATGACTCAAATACCCTCCACGATATTTACTTCTCCATGGTTGTTATACTCCACCTCTAACAATCACGGTTTGATATTACGGTCGCCTGCCATCGGAAACAAGGTAGAGTGGTGGTCACACTCACAACTAACGATAGCTTCGTTGTTCACCACAATTGATCTTAATATGATAGTATGATAGCTTCGTTATTCACCAAAGTTGATTATGTGTACTTTTTTTTAACCGAGTTGAAGTTTGGTCCCTCGTTCAAGACAGGGCGGAGACGGGGAGGGTATCCTCCTCCCATCCCCAACGCTAAATCCACCTGAATATTTAATTTGTGTATAAGAAAATATAATAATTATTTATAACAATAATGTAAACTTTAAAACCTTTTAACTTAATTACATTCATATTTGTATGATATTATATTTCATTTCATAATATAATCCTTTTGTATGTTGGAAAAAAAGTATATGCTTAAATAAATAAAACAATAATACTAACTTTAACTTAAAAATTATATACAATTTTATATTAAAATTTAATAAATTTTAGTAAGAATAATAAAAAATAAAAAAAAATAAAAAAAGGAAAAACAAAGATTTTCTCGCAATCCAAATCCCCAAACAAAGATTCGGTATAAATACGACCGCAATCGTCCAAAACAAGAAATTAATATGGAAAATTCCCACGGAAACGGACATTAGGAGTACATCTCCACCCCGCCTTGCCCCGTGTTGTCATACCTAAAGTCGGCAAAGATTCTCGGAAAAAAAGAAGGAGAGATAATATCTTTCTATCGTCCTTTATCCAAAACCGATAATAAATCATATATTTCGACAATTAAGCTAAGTATAATCAATAACGTTAATTAATTTTCAAATTTGAAAGGGTAGGAATCAAATAAAGTATATAAAATAAAATAAAATAAAATAAAATATCCCTTAAGGTACGTTGATAATGACAAATTAATTAAATAAAAGGGAAGAAAATGAAGGAATTTGTTAGGAACTTTATGTTAAAAGTCCTGGTTGGAGTTGTTGCATGTATTGGATGAAAATAAATAAAAATAAAAATAAAAAATGAAAAAAGCATTAGTTTTAGGGTTTCATGTGAGTTATAATTATTAATTATTATTTGAATTAGGGTAACAAAAAGCATGCAAAAAGCAATAAAAAAATGGGAGAAACAACTTACCATATTTCAGAAGCTACAAGCCGTAGCTTCCGCCCAGTTTTCCGGCCGACGTAACCGTTCCTATGCCTGCCTATTTCCCTAAGGGCAGCCGCCATTCCCCTTTTTCATGAGTTTCATTCATTTACCATTACTAATTCTTGTATGTTTTTGTATGTTTTTCCGGTAACAGAGTGTATCGAGTTGGGTTGTGTTAGATTGGAGAAAGTTTTTGGAATAACTCGAAATTTCAAGTTGATTGAGTTAGTGATCCGAAGAACTTGAAAATAGTTCATAACTCAACCCTACCCTTTTATTTTCGAGTTGGGTTCGAGAAAGTTTTTGGACCAAACCTAAATTAATAGAATTTACAATCCAACTCTGTTTCAAGTTGGGTTGCTTCGCGAACAAGTTGTGTTTTTTTTAATTATTAAAAATATATATATATATTTATCTACCGTATATATATATATATACACACGTTACATTAATAACTAATAAATATCAAACAATTAAAAGTCACAATGCATCACTGATATTGATTACTAACGCTCAATTTTCTTAATTTTCATAATAATCTTAAAAGTAGGGTTGGATCGAGGTGTAACAGTATTTTTGGGTTGGTTTGATTGACGTGGCGGCGAACAAAATATTAACCCATGAACCAACCCAAAATTTTCAACTTTCCAAAAATTCAACGAGATTATAGAAACATTTCTGAATAAATATAACATCTTTATGATTTATTTAATGTATATCCACGTGGATGTATGATGTATGCATATGTTATGCAGCGAAGGGGACGGGCCCATTCGAGAAGAGATAAAATAAGGTGAAAGAAATAGAACAGGTTAATCTAGTATCGAGCACTGAGAAATACTCAACATTCAATTTAACTCCTACTTCTACTACTTTGGTTAATTTATCTTGAACGTCCAAAAATCTGAAGAAAATTTGATGATGATCTCGATTAGGCACGACAAAAAAATGTTATTAAATGTTATAAGAACCCGATTAATACAAAACTTTGCTTAGGTCGGGGAACACAAACCCAAAAGATTAATTGGATAATCAAAAGATAAACTCTCACAAATAGAAGTTCATAACTCGCTCGAGATTAAAATCGGGCCGTATATGTACAAACAAAAATTAATACAATGAATAATGAAAGCCCAATATTATCTAAAAGGGTCCGGCCATAATAATAGACTTGGGGTTGGGCCAACATGAATTTGGATCACCTAAAACAATCACTAGAACTAATTGGATAGCAATAATAATGTTATATTTAGTGAATCAAATACCATAGTCTAATAACGAACCATTTTGATTAGTTGATAATATTAGTTGAGAATTTTGTGAAACGATTTCTAATAAAGGTTCCATTAGTTCCTAATTCATGTCGAGCAGACATTGTTGTTGTGAGAATTGGATAGAGTACGACATGTGGTGTCCTCCCGTAGAACTATAATACAGGAGGATATATCTATACATACACACACATGTTTATTACATTAATAAATACAAGTCTTCATACATACTTCAATCGAATTCTACTAAAAAATATAGGTAAAGGTGCTTGTTCGAGATCGGTTGCTTATTTAAAAAACGAACCCCATCGAAAAAACAAATTCGATTAGGCCCTAACTTAGGGGTCATTCCTACACGGAGGAGTTAGGAAGAGGCTTTTAGGACAATCAGGTCCTTCTTGCATGGACTTGGGCTTGCTTTAATGATGGTTCATATAGGCTTGAGTCTCTCATTCGGGCCTTCTTGAAAAATTAAAAAAATATTTAATAATAAATTTAAAATTGAAAATGGAAGCAATAATTAATAATGAATAATGAATAATAATAATATTATTATAATATTAAAAAGGGAAATAATTAATATAAATAATTAAGCAAAGAGTGTGGTAGGGACAGGTACAGGAATTTGATAAGTCCAATCCCCTTTATTACGGTCGGTAATTGTTAGGGGCGCCTCTTTCCCCCATAACCAAACAAACAGCTAAAACCAATTCAAGAAAGCCTCCTTGCCGCTTTGGTTGTTCTGCTTCTCTCTCTCTCTCTCTCTCTAGACATTTATCGATTGCCGAGGTCTCATTCCTCTGTGAACTCAAATGTAGCGCCTTCGATCCTGTTAGGGTTTCGATTTCTGAATCGTCTTTTGTCGATTGCCTTCGGTTTGATTCTAGAGATTTAGGGTTTTCATTAGGGGGGTGGGGGGGTTTCAGCGGTCTGTAGACATGAAGGATTTGAATTCGGATGTTTTTGACCCAACGGCTGGGATGGATTCGGATTATTCGCGTGCTTCTTGTTCTTCACCATCCGACGCGGATTTTGGATTCGCTTTTAACGATAGTAATTTCTCTGATCGGTTGCTTCGGATTGAGATTATGGGGGAACCGGAGGAGGCCCGTCCAGATTCTGTGGGATGTACGAGCATCCTCGATTGGGCTCGACGGAAGAGACGGAGAGAAGATTGCAAGAAGGATAACGGTAAATTTTGTTTCTAATTTTTCTATTTTACCTTTTGTTTTGTCTTTTGGCCTAGAAATTGCCTTTGTTTGATCGGTGGTGTTGAGGAACGACCGGGAACTTGGAATCGTTGAAGTCTTTGATTTCTTGTCTGGGGAACGGAGAGATTACTCTATTTGGTTGGGGAGGAAATGACGAAGTGGATTGGTACAGGAGTAATTATGTGGTGATTGCAGAAAATAAAATGACGCTGGCCTCAGTTTTCAAGGTGACGTAGGAATTGTTCATATTTGTTTGCAAGGTGAAATAGGAAATGGAGAACAATGGTTCATGTTGTTTTATTAAGATTATGAGAACTGAGCTGCCCTGAAATTTCTAGCTTGATGGTATGCATAATAGAGAATTACTGCCACTGCAACAAATGGTATATCGGCAAGGGATGTTATTTTGTCGAAGAGGATTCCTTTTTATATGATGTTTAGATAGAATGAACCTGTATAATTTTAAACGTCATAATTTTATGTTTGTTTGCTGTCTCTGAAATTGAAACCATCGGTTTACTTTGATGAGAATTGCTCTGGTTGGTCTTTCTGTTGTTTTGATAGAACTGAACTGTGATCGAGCAAGTTTCTTTATGTAGCCATCAAACTGTGTATTAGTTCTATGTTACATTGGTTGTTAATTGGACGTGGACCCTGTAATTTTCATTATTCTTGTATATGGCCTTTTGTACGTAGTCTGGTTTGGTTCCTTTCTTTGTTCAAACTTTGTTTCTTTATGATCAACTTTCTTTGCAGTTGTCGATCTAAATGGATGCCCTGAGGAGCAAGTCTTAAATGGAAGCCATCCTGATATGGATGATGGCATACCTTGTGACAATCTAGATGATGAACCTGCTCAAATGATTGAAGAGCTACATTCAGGTATAGACAATACAGATGAGGAAGCTAACTTATTGATGTTATTTAGGTTGCCTAATTCAAAATGAGTTTTCTTGAATTTTTTCTTCTGCGTGGTTCTAATCCTTAAGAAAATGTAACATTGAGTTATATTTGGGAATTATGTAGCTTACACGAAAGAAAATGTTCAGTGTCATTTAAATGGAGCTGACATCCTGTTTAAAATCATTAGATTATTATAATAAAATGTCTTGAAATTTTCATTTGCTGCAGGTGATGAAGCTGCAAATGGCGATGAATCAAGCTGGGGGATGGATTGTTCTACTGTTATTAAAGTCAAAACGTTGCATATCAGCTCTCCAATTTTGGCTGCTAAAAGCCCTTTTTTCTACAAGGTAAAAGCAAATATATATTTATACGATTTAAGAATATATTAATTTTTCTATTTGTTAAATTTTTGTAGGAACTGTCGTTTATAAATCCTTTACTCTTATCTAAGAAATAATTTCCTGTCTAGCTTTTCTCTAATGGGATGAGGGAGTCTGAACAGCGGAATGTGACCTTACGAATCAATGCCTCAGGTATACATTAAAAAATTCATTGTCTCTTTCTCTTTTCTGTACATCTTATTCTTTATTACAGACCATACTATTTATAATTTTCTTTCCTTCTACCATACAGAGGAAGCTGCACTAATGGAGTTGCTGAATTTTATGTATAGCAATACCCTATCTTGTAGCACTGCTTTGTCTTTGCTCGATGTGCTTATGGCCGCCGACAAATTTGAGGTTGCTTCATGCATGAGGTATTGCAGCAGACTTTTAAGAAATTTACCCATGACGCCTGAGTCTGCATTGCTATATCTAGAGCTTCCATCCAGTGTCTTAATGGCTGAAGCAGTCCAACCATTGACTGATGCAGCAAAGCAGTATCTTGCTGTTCGCTACAAGGACATAACCAAGTAAATTTCTGATGCTCTCAAGTTATTCAATGATATTTTTCTTTTCCATAATATTCTTCTTATTTTCCAGTTCTTAATCTTTGTTTGTGGTGGGGAGAGGGAGGTTTTTGAGGGGGAGGTTCCAATTATTTCTGTTTTATCCCTTTAGTTGGAAGTTAGAGCATGTCCATTTCTTTGCTAATGGAGTGTTTTCTTCAACTTAGTACTTTTTTTTCTCTTTTTGTGGATACTCTATCTTTTGGGACTTGTGGTCCTACCTCACTAAGTTAGTCATAATTTACAAGAAATTGCCCTAAATTCACATAATTTTGCATTGTGAATATGCACATTTTCACTGAGAATAGATCAGAGTTTTGAGAGGTGCACGGTTGAAATTCATCCATTGCATCTCAATGGTATATCATGAACTGACACATTCAGTTACGAATTTGATGAAAAAGCTCGATTGTTTATCCAACCATAAAATTAGACATTAAGACAAGAGACAACGTTTTGACTATATTTGTGATATAATGGATTTTGAGTCTGGTTGTTTCTTCAGCAATCATTTGTTACAGCTTTTTACCGATTTCCCCCCTTGTGTCTGTCATGTTTCGGTTCTACTGGGAGGGAGGATATTTCTCAATTAGGCTTCTTGTACTTGACCAGGTACCAGGATGAGGTTATGGCTTTGCCTCTTGCAGGAGTGGAGGCAATATTGTGTAGTGACGATCTACAGGTTGCATCAGAGGATGCAGTATACGATTTCATCTTGAAGTGGGCTAGAGCTCAGTATTCAAGGTTGGAGGAGAGGCGAGAAGTGCTGGGGGCCAGACTTGCACGTTATATTCGATTCCCCTTTATGACTTGTCGAAAGCTTAAGAAAGTTCTGACCTGCAATGACTTCGACCATGAGGTTGCTTGCAAACTTGTGCTTGAGGCCCTTTTCTTCAAGGCGGAGGCCCCTCACCGGCAGAGAATCATAGCTGCGGATGAGTCGGCTTCCTCAAACCGCCGATTCTTTATTGAGAGAGCATACAAATACCGTCCAGTCAAGGTTGTTGAGTTTGATTGCCCTCGGCAGCAGTGTGTAGTATACCTGGACCTAAAGCGGGAAGAATGTACAAATTTGTTTCCGTCTGGGAGAGTGTATTCTCAGGCATTCCACTTGGGTGGACAGGGATTTTTCCTTTCAGCTCATTGCAACATGGACCAGCAGAGCTCATTTCATTGTTTTGGGCTTTTCTTGGGAATGCAGGAAAAAGGATCAGTATCTTTTGCAGTAGACTATGAATTTGCTGCAAGATCAAAGCCTACAGAGGAGTTCGTTAGCAAATATAAGGGCAATTACACATTCACGGGAGGCAAGGCTGTTGGCTATAGAAACTTGTTTGCAATACCATGGACTTCTTTCATGGCCGAAGATAGTCTATACTTCATAAATGGAGTCCTCCATCTTAGAGCTGAACTTACCATCAGGCCCTGACCAACCCCGACCACGATCACGTTCTGTTCTGTTCTGTATCTAAAGGATCGAAAGGTATTATCCAACTATATCTTGTGTAGGTTGTCTAACCATCTAATTTTTTGTACGTCTTTTTTTTTCTTTTTTCTTGTTTTTTTTCTTGGCTCCCCTTTTGGCATCCCTCCCTCGATTCAAAGAAGATGATATGATAGTAAAACTGTTCTATTGCTAATACTTGGATCTCAATTATGTTATACTAAAATCTTTCTGGATATTGCTTTACTTTCCTTCTCGATACTACTTATCATCAACATTTGCAACCTGAAATTCTGGTATCCTAAATCTTTGAGATATTTTTGGTAGCCATAGAAATTTGACTGTTCTGTTTCTATGAGAACTGTCACTGCCAAAGTTGGGTAATAATTACTATGTCATGGAAGTTCATGAGTCTCTGAGCACTGTTTTCTAGAAGAAGATTGATTAAGAAGTGTGCCATAAAGATTTTGTTTTCATTTTCGTGTTTCTGAAAACTGTTTCTTGAAGAATACTGGTTAAGTTAAGTGGGTTAATGTAGAAGGATTAGAAAAATTATTTTTTATCACGTTATTCAAATTGTTGTGGTTTTGCTTTGAAGATTTATTTTTAATGCACAAATTTGCACATGATCCAATAATAGTAACCTTCCAAACAAGAAATTGGTTTCTTATTTATAATTGTCACAAACGATTTATCTAAATTGTTCGTGGGGAGACATGTGAGTGAGTATTCTATATATGTTTGTGTACCTTACCGAAATTGGTTTGGACCAGGATCACACACAACATAGGGATGTTATGTGCAGGGTTCATATGTGGTCAACCAGTTGACTCGACTCAGGCTCCATTTTCAATGAATTTCACCATTTTCTTTTTCTGAAGCAAGAAATAAGTTTTGAGAAAAAAGGGATTGTTTCCATTTACTGAACTTGACAAATCTTATTATACAGATACAAAGAAAAGGGGGCATATTGCCTCTTACAAACTAAGTGGAATAGAGTACAAAATGATGATTCATAAGAGGAACCAAGCATGTCGAAACACGGCGCCCGATGAAGCGCATCTTATTCTGCTCCAGCAATCTTCTTCTTCAATGCTTCAATGTCATCAGCTAGCTCCTTTCTGCTAGACTGAGGAAGCAAGAAGAAACAAACAACATTCTTCAAGTCAATATCCAGTTGCAGAACCAACCAAGAGCTATGATTACATTTCTATGGTTTCTTAGAACTCTCAGATTCTATTTGGCATTTCCATCCAATTATGTTTTGGATCAGATTAGACAATCTCCTTAGAAACATGTGACAAGAAACGTTTTAATCTTGAACAAAACTTAGAAACCATAGCAAAATCTCATCAAGGGTGAAGCTTGAGAAGGCATCAAACATTAAAATGATGACATAATGCAGACTTTGTTGTAAATCACGGACCTCCACAATAGTATAATATTGTCTACTTTGAGCATAAGCTCTCATCGTTTTACTTTTAGTTTCCCCAAAATACCTCATAGCAATAAAGATTTATTCCTTACTTATAAATCTAATTAGCCAATGGGATTCCTCCCCCAACAATTCTCAACAAATCTTGTTTGAAACAGGTTTTAATTATTTTCTCTACTTACCTTGAAGAGTAGATATCGGTAGACGAACCACCCTGTATATCCAAGTCCTACCAACTCCAGGATCTTCGGAAGCTGGTGAGAATAGATGGAGATTGAGTGTCAAATGGGCTTAGAAGGGGAAGAAACAAATTGGAAATATAAATACTTAAGCAGAAGCATGAGCTTGATGGAATCATTTACCAATGGAACTGAGTTGACTGCACCAACAAGAATTGAAGAAAGCCATACAGCAACAATCGCCCCACCTCCATAGAGAAGTACCGTAGATTTGTTCTCAAGGGCATCCCACTAGTAAACAATATGACATTAGTATAAGAAACAAAAAAGACCATAAAATGAATGATGGAGAATAATATACCTTTTCTTTCAAGTCTGTAAAGAGCTCAGAAGCATCAGCAGCAGATGATTCTTCTGAAGATGAGGCTCGGGTTTGAAGCATAGACGATCTACGAGACTCTGTCACCAAATGGTAAGTTGGGAAAATCCCATTTGAATCTAAATGGGTCTAAATCAAGAAACTAACATTTCAGTCACAATTCAAAAATAGCAATGAACGAAAACGACAATTTTTATCACACAAAAAGTGAACCATGTTCTTAAACTACAGACCTCATTTCCAATTATGAAGTTTTCTCTGATTTTCTTTTAAGTCTATGTTGTGAGATCTCACATTGGTTGGAGAGGGGAACAAAACATTCCTTACAAGGGTGTGGAAACCTATCGGGCCAAAACAGACAATATCTAAAACATTCCTTACAAGGATGTGGAAACCTCTCGGGCCAAAGCAGACAATATCTACTAGAGATGGGCTTGGCTATTACAAATGGTATCAAAGCCCGACACTGGACAGTGTGCCAGCGAGGACGTTGGCTCCCAAGGAGATCCCACATTGGTTGGAAAGGGGAACAAAGCATTCCTTATATGGGTGTGGAAATCTCTCTCTAGTAGACGTGTTTTAAAATCGTGAGGCTGATGGTAATACATAACGGACAATATCTACTAGAGATGGACTTGACTATTACAAATGGTATCAGAGCCAAACACTGGGCAGTGTGCCAGTGAGAGGACGTTGGTTCCCAAGGGGGTGGATTGTGCGATCCCACATTGGTTGGAGAGGGGAACGAAGCTTTCTTACAAGGGTGTGGAAACTTTTCCCTAGTAGACACGCTTTAAAATCGTGAGGCTGATGACGATACGTAATTAGCTAAAGCGGACAATATCTACTAGCAGTCTACTTGGGGTATTACATATCTTCTCTAAAACTGAAGTTCCATAATCTATACAAATCTAAGATATTTAATGGAAGCATAAACCTGTGCATTTGCCCATCAAAATTCATAATCTAAATTCACAGATTCGCAAGGCTTCTCTTGAAAGTAAGCATAGTTTATAGATGTATGATGTGTGAAACTGGTTTGAAAAATTTCATGTGTAAGGTGTCGAATGTAAATCACAGCACCTTAATCCACTTTTTCATAATGCAGGATTACCAGCAAACTTAACGCACTCAATCGTGTAGCAGTTGAGTTGCCAGAATTGAATGAACTATAAAACTAAAAAAAGTTCAGGCTCAAATCACGGGGACAAATTATCTTCATGAATCGAATGATACACACACAACCAAGCTCCAAAAGTCAAGACCCAACTAAGAAGATACCCAAAGAGAAACGAAAACACCAGAAATTAAAACAGACCGAGAATTTCATCCTGCACACAATGTGTTCGACGAATTGCCCAAAAGAAAATTAATAGGATTTTACGAGAAAGTTACCTAAGGAGATTTTGAGGGAAGTGGGGAAAGAAGGGGAGCCGAGTCGAGTTGGGAGGAGCGGCATGGCGGAGCGGCGAGTGGGGTGCGGAGCAGCCAGAGAAGGTCTCAGAACGGCGGTGGCCGCTGTGGGAGAGGCCGTGGCTGCCATTTCTTTGCAGATAGTTCAATCAAACTTGAGAATCGACGCCGGAAAGAGAGAGGAATCCCCAATCAAATGGCCGTCGAGGAGTTGCCGCTGCTAACGACTTTTCGATCCCTCGTGTTTGCAGAGATTTTCTTTTTGGATTCGCCATTTTCTATGCTCACAAATGGCTTGTTTATCCGCGATCACAGTTTGGGAAGATGGCCTCTGGTACCGACACGTGGACACACCCTTCGTTGTGATTGGTTAGTTCCCTATCTAAAATCCTTCTTTGAGGACTCAAAATTTTCTCGGCTTTATGCCCAAAAAATAATTGACTTAAGAAGTTTAGTCAGTGAACTCGAGAATCATATCTATACCCGTCAAACATAAAATGTCTTAAAATGTACCATTCAAGTCAACTAATGCATTGACCTAATAGAAACTTGGAGAGTCGTGGTCGTAGAATCTAAGGGTCATCTCACACGGATCGATCTCCCATCAAATCGTCGACCAAGGAATAGACAACAAGTGGCTAACCTTTCTCGTCGCACATGTTCCCAAAGGTCATCCATATTAATCAACGTACTCACCTGACTACTTCATTAATCGTCTCATGAATAAGGTCAAAGTTATGAGTCAACCCAAAATTGACAAAACATACTTGAGTATCAAATACATTGGCTCAATAAATTTGGTCACATTTAAATTAGTGAGATAGCTCAACTAGGATCGATGATCGAAACAAGACACAAAGTGGGTGTTTGTTCTATCATACAGGCCTATATGTCCTATTACAAAGATATAAATACGAGTGTTGGACTGACCACCTAATGATACCCAAATTTTGCTACGGTTGGTCCACAAGTGACTGCCCGACACCGCCTAAGATCATCCAAGCTTACATACTATAATTTTACACCAATAATATTAAGCCCTAAATTTAGACTAATTTTATCCTTAGAATTTAACAATTTAAATAAAATTTAAGAACTATTCTATTTAATCATATATATATATATATATATATATATATATCTTTTTGATGGGCTAATAGTAGTATATTCTTCATTCTTTTCAAGATTTTTCTTCATTTTGCAATTTCCCTCTACTACGAGATAGAGAATTGTGACATTCTTCATTTTCCCGGGTACTCACCTTATATTATTCTTTGTAGTCGGTTATGGATCAACCAACTGACAATCGAGGTGTCTCACTCAATTAAATGGCCTTGGATTGATCTGAGTCAATATGTTTGATAAGCTCGAGTATGTTAGGTTGAATGACGCTGTAACCTATATGGGTTACGACCTCATGTATATATATATATATATATATATATATATATGTACCATGAGCATTACATGTTGGGCCTTGATCCATGGTAACAAACTAGTAAATCCCGAAATTCTCTTACTATGTATAAATATGTTTAGCAAGTAGACTCAAGTTTGTTGGTCGGTCAACCCATAACATCGAGGTGGGGATGAAGAACGTGGAGAGTAGAGATGTCCATAAGATTCTTTGTCCTTATCCTTGTCTCTTATTTCAATCTTCATTACTGCAAAATTTCTCAATTATTTTTACTTGAATCCCAAGAATTCTTCGCAGGTAATTGGCTAGACGAATTTTCGTGAAAAATCTTTCCCATCTTTTTATATATTTTTAAGAAAATAATCATTTAAAAAAATTAATCTTAATAAATCCAAAAATATTTCATAAAAAAATATATAATAGATTATTCAACGTTAACTTTTAAAAACTTCTAGTATTACAACATAATCTTTCCCACTTACTATATATATATATATATATATATTAAGCCCATTCAAAACTAAGTCGGTCCGAAATTATCCAATGGGCCGGCCCATTGATTTCTGGCCTGTTAATATAATGACTACCCCGATTTCCTCCACGAAGCCCACAAATTAAAAAACACATTTTCTTTATCCTTTGTATAAATAATAATTATCTTGTCAAATTAAAAAAAATAATGTTTTAACAGTTTTTTTAGGTCGATTATGCCATATCGAAATGACCAATCTACCCCTAGCTATTAAAAGCTCGAGAGTGCTTTGTTTAAGACAAAATAACACTATTAATTACCGTAACGAAATAAAATTGAATCCATACGCTCTATCCATTACTTCTACCCTTCCGTAATTCCAAACTTTTTATTGTTGTTGACTTTAATAAGAGGACAAATTTTATGATTTGACGTGCAATTTATAATTAAAAAAAAAAACAGGTTTATGGGCGTGAATAAAGGTGATGCTGACGTGTACAAATGTACACTAGTTCTACTTGTAATATTACACGTGGAGGCAGACAAAGAAGGTTAATAATAGCTGCCACATCACAATATGAACTGGAACAACCGGTCAATTGTCCCGATTCAATCAAAAGCGGCAGGTGGGGGTTACATTCGTCATTTTCTACCTAATATCAGGGGTATTATCGGGAAGGAGGGGAAGAAACGTAAAATAATAATTTAAAATAAAAAATTAATGCGAATGAAAAGTGTAAATGAATCCGATCTCAAGCATTTTTTCTTCGAGTCCACGTCAACTTGGGCCCCACATGAGGTGACCCGAACGCCTGTGAGACACGTCACACTGTCGCTAAGATGCTTCGTCTCATTCGCCTCACCGTTTAAATTATTTAAAAAAGGGAAAAGGTATAAATAAATATATTCAGAATAAAGAGGTTGCTGCCACGTAAGATCCACTCCCTCTTTCACATGTCGGTTTCTATGACCACCGTGAAGCACGATCAGCCGTCGATCTTATCCTATCCAATCAACGGTCTTTGATTTTTTTGGTTTCTTTCATAATTTTTCTTTTTCCACGCCTTCACAAACCGACAATGCCACGTAAGTCCAGACAATGATATAACCGATAAGTGACAACTAATCCTATAAAATACATATTTTATGTTCATTTATTATAATTTCTTATTTCCAACCATTTAAATAGAATTTATAATTTATAATTTAAATTCTTATTTTTTATAAATAACAATCTTAAAATTATGATAGGATTGAATTATAATTTTATTTTTATAGTCCGTCAAATTGATCCGACAATAAAATATCAACTTACAAATAAGATCAGAATTTTTTTATTTTTTTAAAATTTAATTAAATTAGATAATCTAGATGGATCGAGACAAAAATATTTTTTTGTTTTTAATATGTATACCAATAAAAAAAATGAATATTTAAATATGCAACTTTTAAATAATAGTTCAATAAGAGTCATGTGTGTTAGATTATTTTAACCTATGCTACATTATTGACAAATTTATTCATCGATATAATCATTCCAATTCTCTTTAACACATGCTCTTACTAATTAAATTAGGTCGATGTTATACATAATTACCATTTATACAATAACACCAAAGTTTCAATAAATAAAGATCAAAACTTTGGGTAGATTTATGTTATGTCCTTAGACTTTAAAAATTGATTATTTTCACCCCTCAACTTTGAAATTATTCCAAAAATATTTATCTAGATAATTAAAATTGGTGATAAGAGGAGACAATAATGTTGGCCCACCCTATGAAATCCCATGAAGACTTTGCATTATAGTCCCAAAGTTTAGATAAAATTGCAAATTAAAAACAAAAAAAATTGCCACTTTGGGGCACGATATTTTCCATTATTACGGCATGCGAACAATTGACGCAACTGTTCACCATAGTCATCACCCTAATTCAAAAAAGCCTACGACTATAGGTCATTCCTACCTAAGAACACTTTTAGGGAATTTGAAAATAACATTTTTATATTAATTTATAATAATAATTTATTGACTCATTTTGACAATTATAGGTTAAAAACCCGGAATTAAATTTATTTATTATAATTAATAAATTTTTAAAAATACGGTTAGATTCTGGAGTTCTCTATCTTGAGGTTGAGGGCCGGGGGGAGGAATCCGGAACACAAATTAAACAGGAGGGCCAAAGCGCAATAATGGGCAATGGGCAACGTATTACACGTGGCAGTCGGAGGGGCTGTAGGTGGGATTTTTTATTTTTTTCTTTTTTTTTTAAAGAAAAGTTTGAGAAGCGTGACGGTGAGCTGGCTACCCAAACTGTAGGCCCCATGTGGTTGTGCTGTGGACACGTCATCCCTAGGACCACGTACAACTCCCGTGGGGACCACCCCCCCTAAGTACGTGTTCAGTTCCATTTTCCTGACACTGCTTCGGTGGCGGTGATCCTCTCCTCCGCATCATATTTCGCGTGGCACTCTCCTCACCCTCCGATCCTCTTCATCTTCTCTATCCAATTATATTCACGCAAATGTCCCTGGCCCCCTTTTTAATTTTTTTTTTTTTTACTATAATTCTCTCTAATTTAATATTTTATTAAAATTCAATTTTATTTATTTAAAAAGCATTAAATACGTCAGAAAATATAAATTAAATTTTCAAAACCTTATTTAATGTTTTTAAATTTAAAATTTATTACTACAAGATTAAAAATTAAAAAGAAATTAATCTTTAATTTAATAATAGTACATGTGTGGGACCGGTTGTATACGTGGGGTGACTTGGAAAGCGTTAGGATACAGAGATGGTGAGTGGACGGTCAGGATTTTGAGATTTTCCAAATACTCGACAGAGTGCGCCAGACAGGGAGTGCTGCTATCCGCGTCGGATTGAGAGGTCCTCACCCTATTCCTCTCGAACCATAATTACTTTTATACCCTTGTTCTTTTCTTTAAATATCTCTTCTACCCCTTCAATTTTCTTCCACATTTGCCCCCTTAACTTTTCATTTATTACCATGATTCCCTACTAATTTTATTTCAAAAACAAATTGTTTATTATTATGGCTAAAATTCATGACAAGACGTTTACCCGATATTAATTAATTCTATTGTCTGCCAATTATTTATTTTATTTTTCCATTATAATTAAAAATATTGTTTTTTGGATAAATATAAATATGCCTTTTAAAGATGTCGACTAAATGTGAATTGACCATGTATTGGAAGTTTCCTTTTGTAAGCCTTTAAAAGTAGGTTACCCAAATATAAATTATTAGCATATAAATTTTTTTAATTTAAATTATAAAAAAATTACTAAATATTATTCAAAACTAGAGTGCACCAAATATACTCTTTTGCCCTCCAATATTATCTATTTTAATTTATAGATATTAGTAAATGTCAACCAATTTAAATGACTTACAAATGGGCCATTTTGAAATAATTACTTAAAATTAATTAAAAAATTAAAAGGGTGAAAATGACCAAAATGTCCTTACATGCAATCGGCCCCCACTATTTCCACTCCAACAATCAAAGAGGCAAGTAACTTTAGTAGCTCGTCTAAGAACCATTATCGACACTTCGTCTAGTGGGAGTAAAGAGTAGTTAATTATAATAAAACATTTTAAGTATAGAATAAGGTATAAAAACATTTTTTTTAATAACAAAACTAAAGTATTTTTAAAAAAATATTAAAATTAGAAGTAAATCTAAACCGATCTTACTATCCCATGAGTCTATTTAGTGGAACCTTTTAAAATACTTTTCAGCCAAAAAAAGGGGGATTTTCCAGGTGTGCGCATAGCTGTACATTGCCAATAAAATCAAACCACGTGTTCAATGCTATAATAATTAAATAATGAAAAATTAAGTCACGACAAAATATCTCCTTTTCTTCAAAGAAACACCCGATTTAGACCGTCGGATTAGTGGCCGATGGCCAACTCCAAGGGTCTTTGCTGGCATACAAACGTGGATTAGTTATTTTAATCGTAATTAATTAAACTATCTTTAGCGACCACGTCAGCGGAACTGGGCCGGGCTGGGCCCATGACCCAATTAGAGGAATAGATCGAATCTTATGTGGACACGTTTACGGAGGAGGTGATGTCAGAATAAAAAAAATAAAAAAGAAATGGGGGGTGCACGAATCTCGAGGGGCCAGCTCAACAACCACCATAGCCCACCACCCCCGTATTTACGGTATACGTATACATTTTCCATTTATCGGACACGTGTTTGATGACGTGGATGGTGCCTTGGCGCTCCCTTTCTCATTCTCATTTCCCCGCCTCCCCTCTCCTCCTCTTTCTTCACCACTTCCATTCTCTCTTTCTCTCCCTCTCTCTCTCTCTCTCTCTCTGCGAAGAAACGTCCTTCCCGTTGCGAAGAACTTTTTGTCCAAAAGTTAATGCAGAGGATTGAAGCTGCGGTTTTCGCCATCGAAGTTAGTTGAAGAAGCTCGAGCTGTATGGAATATTCTCTTTCGCCTTTTTTTTTTTTTTTTTTTTTTTTTTCTTTTCTTCCTGTTTATGATTTTCTTTTTGTTTCTTGTTTAATGTTTCATAGAACTGAAGCTATGTGAAATCTGCCTTTTCTTTGAAGAAATTTGAGGAGGAGAATTGAATTCTTGTGCATTTACTGCACTTTTTTTTGAAGTATTTGCTCTGTTTGTTCGTCTAGGGAATGGAGAACCGTGAGGTTTAATTATGGATTTTTGAAGTCTGAATTTGATTGTTGAAGTATTCTAGTTTGTTGCTGATAGGAAATTACGGGAAACGAACTTTAAGGATACAAGTGTTACAACTTTTTTATTTTCTGTTAGTAGGCGTTGGGAATTTAAACTACTCTTTCCTTCCATCTCTAAACGAAATCCCGAGGATAGAAGCTTGTTTCAGCTGGATCTTTGTTCTTACTCTTCGTCAGGACCTCCATTGCTTAATCCCTCTGTATTTTCTTGATCATTTGGTTCAGTTCGGATTATGTTCTCGGTCTTTCCTGATCTTTTCATTCGTTTCTGCATTTTTTTGATGATGGATGAACCAAAATTAGATGCCAGAAGAGAATTCGAAAACGTAAATTCATTCGAGAAGAACTGCAAAAGTTTCAGGCAATTTACATGGAGAATTGAGCTTCTAGCCCCCTTCTCTCTCATCTCTGTCTCGTTGAATTAATTTTCTGGGGTAATTTTGTCATTTTTCATCCCAGAATTTACCTTTCAGTCCGAATTGGAGATAATCAACTAGCCCTTCTTTGTACGAAATCCCATATATGCCCCCTTATGAATTTGTTTTTCCTAAGAGGCCCTTTACCCTTCTCTGTATGCGCACTTTTGTGTTTACAGACTTGGGTTTTTTCCCCTTTACTGCTGATGTGTATTTTTGCAACTTTATTGTTGTTTTCCTTTTTAAACGTTTTAGTTTTTTGTTATTTGTTGAAAAACTTTTCGGCAATGAGCACTAACAATTAATTTTGACCAGCTGATGCTAACATATAGGCATATTATTTTGCCACACAAGCTATAAATGGTTTAAATGAAGAGTACTTTATCTGGTCTGTCGCTGCTGATGAAATGATAAAATTGACTGCAATAGTAATGATTATGAGAAATAATTGGAATCAAGTTTTTTTCTAAAGCCCCTTTACAGACTAAAGCATTTGTGGTTGCTTTGAAGGATAGCTAAGTCCTGTTCTGTGGTATTAAAAATACAAGAAAAAAGTAGACAGTTTGGTACTGTCAGTTGTATTTTAATTAAATGACTTCAAGATGTAATTTGGATAATGTAAGGCATGTGACCCGTTTGTGATCCAGACACGAGCTTTTAGAAATAAAGAAAGCCCAGTTGAGTTAGAAATCTTTTAATGTCCGAAAACACTCCTACATGTTAGAGTTTTAGAAGATTAAATTAAAAATGATAACTGCACAGTATGTTTTTATTGATGTATGTCGTTAGGCTCAGTACTTTCTAAACTACATGCTTCATTTTTTATTTTCTCCCGTCCTGCTCTAATGCTTGCATAGCTAATCTATGCAGCCAAGTTGGTCATAACCGGTTCAAGGATCTGTGATATTAACCGTCAATCAAGATATCCAGTTTGAGCAGTATCTGTAACATGGGCACTAGTGAAGAGGCCAAGGCTGTGAAGTCTGAAAAACCATCTTCACCAACGCAGGTATGGTGATTAGTGATTATTTCCTTGAAAGAGTGTGAGGTTTACCTGTTCTGAGTTGTCTGTGAAAGCTACAAGATTTACCTTTTGGCCAATAATTTAATTATTTAAGCTGAACTAGTTCCTCTCTGTACATTGACAGGATCAGAACAATGGGTCAAATTCGGCCAGTATTCATGTTTTTCCTGATTGGGCAGCCATGCAGGTTCGCTTAGTCTGCTCCGATCCTGATATCAAATTGTTTCAAACAGTCATTAAAACATGTTGTTTCATAAGTTATGGTGACTAGATTGTTATGGCTAATTGAAGGGAGTTGCTACCTTTTCAGGCATATTATGGTCCTAGAGTTGCAGTTCCACCATACTACAACTCTGCTGTGGCTTCAGGTCATGCTCCTCACCCTTATATGTGGGGCCCACCACAGGTAGTTCTTGACTATTAAACAGTTTCAATGATGATATGTTTTCCATCAAGTTATACCTCAGGGAAAGGACTGTGTTTGACTGAAAGTTTCTTGCTAATCCATTTTTCCAGATGATTCCTCCATATGGCACTCCCTATGCAGCAATCTATTCTCATGGAGGTGTTTATGCACATCCTGCAGTTTCTATGGTAAGCTTGCAATTTTTTAGTGTGAAGATGAAACACTTCTTTTTCTTTTTCTTTTTTCTAATTGTCGAGCATTTCCGGACTAATTATACGATGATAATATTAAACGTAGGGACCACATTCACATGGCCCTGGTGTTCCCTCATCACCTGCTGTAAGTGAAATCTTCATTCTGGAATTTGATTCAGTTGTACGAATTGGATAATTTAAATTTGTTAATACTAAGAAAAAAGTTTTAAATGGAGGTGATAGAATGTACTAGCTCTCTAAGGAAAAATATTAATAAAAAGTTAATTGGTGTTCTTTGCAGCCTGCTGTAACTCCTTTGAGCATTGAAACACCTTCAAAGGTGTCTGGAAACAGTAGTCAAGGTTTAATGAAGAAACTGAAAGGTTTCGACGGCCTGGCAATGTCTATCGGCAATGTTAATACTGAGAGTGCTGATGGGCCCAGTGAGCACGGACAATCAGAGAGGTTAACCAAATTTATCTAATTATCATCTTCTATAAATATTTTTTTAAAAAAAATGTCCCCATTTTTTCTGACTGTCATATTTATCTCATGGCTCACCTAACTTGTAAATTCTTTCTGTCATGTTAACAGTATGGAAACTGAAGGTTCCAGTGATGGAAGTGATGGAACTACTGCTGGGGTAAGGTTCCGTAGCTCGAGAATATTTATTGGTTCATCTAACATCTTTTAGCTTTATCATTAATTGCTTGGTGATTAAGAATTGCAATTCAAAATCTTGATTTCTTTTATATCCTAATATGTTCAGGCAAATCAAACCAAAAGGAAAAGAAGCCGTGAGGGCACACCTACCACTGGTATTACTCCACTACCTAATATTTTCCTTTCATAACATATGGTGTTTGCCCAATGATCTATACCTCTCTTCTTGATTAAACCCCTTTTTTTGTGTGTATGGAGTTAACCATTTACATCCACGTTAATGTTATGTCCATCTTAAAGATGTTACAGCATAAGTATTATGAATTCTATGAACAGCCAACCTCTTCTGAATTATAGACTTGAAGTTAAATAAATCCTCGTAGTTGATCAAAAAAATAAAGTTAGTATGATGTTACGCTAACCTTTGAATTAATCACTTGCAGATTCATAATTTCTTAAGAATCTGATAATTTTCGTGATTATGCTGAGTGGACTATGCATCATTCAATTATAAGCTTTGGATGCTCTATATATTTTATGTATAAGATCTTGATTTCCTCAGCCTCTCATATCGCAGGTAAAGATGCAAAAATTGAGACACAAGGAAGTCCAGTTACTCCTGCTGAAATGAACGAAAGCTCTAGCAAGTTATTGGGTATAACCAAAGCAGCTGATGCAACTGGAAAGCTTGGATCTGTGATTTCTCCTGGAATGTCTACAGCTTTGGAACTTAGGAATCCTTCTAGTATGAACACCATTTCAGGTCCAACGAGCGTCCCACCTTGTTCGGTATTGCCTTCTGAAGTCTGGCTACAGGTATACAATTGGAAATGACTCTCTCTTCCTAATAAATCTTGGGTTATTTCACTTTAATTATGCATGATCTTATTTGTACATTGCTTATTAATGCCTTTTCATATTCTGCCCAGAATGAAAAAGAACTAAAACGGGAAAGGAGAAAACAGTCGAATAGAGAATCCGCTAGGAGGTCGAGGTTAAGGAAGCAGGTAGAAGAGTGGAACTGAGAGAAACGTTTCATTTTCTAATATTGAATTAGAAAGTCGTCAGCCTCATAGCTAATGTACTTTCTTGGTGTTAAATCTTCAGGCTGAGACTGAAGAACTAGCTCATAAAGTTGATTCACTGACTGCGGAGAACGTCGCTATTAGATCTGAAATAAGTAGATTGTCGGAGAATTCCGAGAGACTTAAGCAAGAAAACGCTACATTGATGGTGCGCTGCTGCCCTCTTCGATGTACTCTTTTAGTTTTTCCCCCACAAGAATCAATCTATAAATTTCTAACAACATAAAATGCCTTCAAACTTGACAGGAGAAGCTTAAAAGCGCTCAATCAGGTCGAACAGAAGCATTAGACATGAACGAAAAAAGGATGCAACATCTTGTAAGCACAGACATCAAAGGACCTGTGAACAAAAGCATTAACGAAGAGAGTAACATCTGCAAGAAGAAATCGAGTTCGGGAGCAAAGTTGCGTCAACTCTTGGACACGAATCCGAGGGCCGACTGCGTCGCCGCCAGCTAAAAGAACGAGTTTAGGTGCAGTTTCTTTTTCATGTGGTTTTGGCATATTACAAGCCCAAAATTACTGCTAACAAAAATTACAAAGATCAATGAAAACAGCTGAATAGGATGCGTCTGTGAGAAAGGGCAGACTCTAATTTTAATGGTTAGTTTGTTGAATAGTTGTATGATTATGTGTAACTATAAAGAGTATTGGGGTTGGCAACTGTTTAGTGGGGAATGCAATGAACAATGTGGTGCAACTGTTGGAGATTTTTTAGATTTTTAGCTTTAGATCTCTATGCGCACCTCGTACCAGATGATATCTCATCATTTGGTGGGTACGAGGTTGAGCCCTTCTATGAATTGTCAATGAAAAATTGCATCTATTTTTGGTTGCTGCGTTGTATGAATGTATTTAGGCTGCTCGGGGTTTGCGTTTCAAGTTCATTATCCTAATCGTCTCCTCCATTCTACTGGAAGTTTGATCCCTTTTATCTTATCTACATTTTTTTTTGTTGGCTCCTTACAGATCTAGCTGCCCGGGCAAGTTTCTCAAAACCAGCTATCGATGCAAGTTTCTCAATCTGAGATATTTTTTTGAACTTTTAAAAAAATTTAGATTCATTAGGCACCTAATTGTTACTCGGCATTTAGGTGAGCCACCTGATGGTGTGATACGAAGTGTGTTTAATACGCCTTGCCAAAACATTTCTGAAACATACAAAAAAAAATGAGGGATTGCCTGTAATATACTTAAATAAGGTGGAGATGACGGAGATGACGTCAAGTCCACATTGCCCTTATGGGTTGGGCCACACATGTGCTACAATGACTATTAGAATGGGAAGCAAAGTCGTTAGCCGAGCGAATACAAAAAGATTACCTTAGTTTGGATGGTTCTTTGCAACTCGAGAACATGAAGTTGGAATTGCTAGTAACGTGGATCAACATGCCACGGTGAATATACCAGAGCCCTGTACACACCGCTCCTCACACTTTGGAAATGGGTTTTGCACGAAGCATCTAACCAATTACCACTCATGACTTCCATGTAACACTAGTGCCACAAAGGTTTTTGGTGGTCTTATCGCCGCATACCATGGTGTGGTCTTCAGTTGGGGTGAAGTCGTAACTTTTTTGTTTTTTTACCCGGACCCAAGGAATGCATTTCGTTCCTCAACTCCAGCTGTCCTAAAATAAATAAATAAAATATGTTATCAAATTACCCATAATCAACTTTTTCAGAAACCCTAAATTTATGTTCTTTTGATATTTTCTCAAGCTTTTAACATAATTAATGATGATACTTTTCTTTAGAAAAAAAAAAATTAGTATTTGATAAATTTTAATTTTAAATATTAAAAAATTGGCGCAATTTCAATCGAAATTATTGGTGTTCCAATTGGGTTGATATAATCTTTTAGACCAATCCAAAATGGTAGGTTGGTCGGGCCCCGACTCAGGGGCAACTCAAATATAGCTCACAACTTGCTCAACTCAACCCAAATTTAGAGAATATGAGTTTGTACGTAATACATCTCCATAGTTATGAAGTCTTTTGGAAAGCCCAAAGACACGAGCTTATGCTCAAAGTGGACAATATTATATCATTGTGGAGATTTGTGATTCCAAAATATTAATAAGTCAGATGCATCACCGTTACAAATACCAAATATTCTTAATTCTAACATTAAAAGTATGACGAGATTTGGTTGATTTGTAACCTATTTTCTGGTTGACTCGACAAAAGGAATGTCAACCTGCTAAAGTGATGATAATTATTAAAATTTAGAGAGTATTAATTCTGATTTTGAAAGTTGAGACATATTTTTTTAATTTTTTTTTTTTAGTTTTCGATAATTTAGTTTCGCAAAAAATACTCTTATTATTTAAAAAAAAAAAATATTACTCTTAACCTTTATTCAACATTTTAGCAGCCGGATTAGAACAAAGAAATCGGTGCATTACCATGATAACACCGAACTGATTGAACATTTCAGATGCCAGGATTCAACAAAAAAAAAAAAAAAAAAAAAAAAAAAAAAAAAAAAAAACCTACAAAAATCTACCTCAGTTAGTTCATCAGTTGGGTCATTACAATTTTTTTGAAGAACAGTTGATTTTGATCATTCAAATCACTACCTTAATTGTTCTAACAATTTCCTCTCAAAATCTTTAAACAAGAACAGAAAAATTGATTATAGCTTAGAGTAGAGAGAATCTTAAGATTTGCTTTATTCTTTTTTATTTGATTATTTTAAGAAAGAAAAGGAAAAATGTTATGGTGTCTTATCCGCTACTTTCTTCGATCCATCGCGGTCATTATAATCTCCATTTTTGTATGCTTCTCTTTAAAAGTAATGCAGAAGAACAAAACCCGCAAAAAAATTGATTTAAATTTCAGAGAGCTTCGAAAAGAGTACACAAAAAGGTATGTATGTTCTAGATCTATGCAAGTTTTTTGAAAAATTGCTGTTCTTATCCGCCATTTCATCCACATTTTACTTTTGACGAAATCCCATGGACTCTGTTCTTGATGGGTCGTATTGATTTCTGGGTTTTTGAGATGAAATTCACTTGGATTCATATGGGTTCGCCTGAAATTTCTGTTGTTCGAAGGATTTCTTGCTGGAATTTGATTAGAAGGGTTTTCAATGGGATGATTTTGAATTCATTTTATGAGGGCTTTGGCGAACATTCGAAGAATGTTTTTCATTGGCCACAAAAAATGGAAATGAAATCGACCTATTTGTTTATATCTTCCCAGTTTGACAGTTTCTCTGTTATATATATATATACAGGATTTGAAACGATCGAGATTACTCATTCATTCTGTATCGATTCGCATTGCGCCAAATCTACGCCTCCTGGATTTGTTCATAATGCGAAACGGTTAGATTAAGCGATAATCTGGTTTTTCTTTTGCAGTTTTGTAGATCTTCGCAAATCAATTAGGTTTTCGTAACCCTTCTCTTAGTTTTATATTTCCGCGAGAACTTTTACGAAGCGATTTGAGAGAAAATCATGGGGCATTCGGCGCCGGTTTGGGATTGCAGAGCCGCGATTGAGATTACGAAGGATTGGAACGGCATTGATCAAGTTGTTCTTAGAAATCCCAAAGGAGCTTCCGCTAGGGTTAGTTTTCTTCTTCCATTTTCATCGCGTTTGAACAAGAATCGACAATGCTGATTATATATAATCTTCTTTCAATCCACACTTTTCTATTTCGTTGTGTTCTTGGAGTTAGATGATCGATTGAAGAATCTCTTGTTCTTGATGAGTTTTCGTTTTGTTTCTGATCATAATCTTCTTTCGATCGACACTTTTCCATTTTGTTGTGTTCTTGCGGTTGAATGATCGATTGAATCTCTTGTTCTTGATGAGTTTTCGTTTTGTTTCTGATTATAATCTTCTTTCAATCGACACTTTTCCATTTCGTTGTGTTCTTGCGGTTGAATGGTCGATTGAAGAATCTCTTGTTCTTGATGAGTTTTCGTTTTGTTTCTGATCATAATCTTCTTTCGATCGACACTTTTCCATTTCGTTGTGTTCTTGCGGTTGAATGATCGATTGAATCTCTTGTTCTGGATCGGTTTCTGTTTTGATTCTGATTATGTAGATTAGTTTACATGGAGGACAAGTTTGTTCATGGAGAAACGATCAAGGGGAAGAACTTCTCTTCACAAGTAGTAAGGTACTGATTTCATACAACTGGCTGGAGTTTTTGAATTTGATTCAAAAAATGGAATGTTTATGCGAAGAAATTGAGTATCAGTTCATACATCAATGGTGTAGGCAATCTTTAAACCAGCAAAAGCTATGAGGGGAGGAATTCCAATATGTTTCCCACAGGTTTATAGGATTATCTTGTTCATCTCCAAATCTCTACAACAATCTTCATTCATTCCTGATATTATCAACCAAAATTCTTGTAGTTTGGCAACTGTGGAACACCAGAGCAGCATGGGTTTGTCAAGAACAAGATCTGGACAATCGACGATAATCCACCGTCATACGTGGCTGACCTCGACGGAGCGTCCTCCTTCGTCGATTTACTATATAGATCTTCAGAAGAGGATTTGAAATGTTGGCCCTATAGGTAAACTAGATGATGTTCTTAGTTTGAACCTTTTAAGATCTTGAAGAATGTATAAGTTTTTGACATTGGTAAATTCCTGTCAGTTTTGAGCTTCGGCTTCGGGTGTCTCTACGACACGACGGAGACCTGATTTTGAGTTCTAGAGTTAGGAATATCAATGGAAAACCATTTGCATTCTCATTTGCCTATCATACACACTTGGTGGTTTCGGACATAAGGTATTATCTTCTAGAGTCTCATCGTTCGTTTTGTTTCATCTGTATGTTCGTAAATTCAGATTCTTATACATGTTTAAATGAAGCGAGGTGCGAATCGAAGGCTTGGAAACGCTCGACTTCTTGGACAATCTATGTCATAAGGAGCGGTTTACAGAACAAGGAGATGCCATAACCTTTGAATCTGAGGTAACTTGTTCTGTATATTTAGGTTCATTACATTTCTTGGGGTATCAAAGCTGTTGTAACATAATATTGTCGATTGGTAGGTCGATCGAGTGTATTTGAATACTCCGAATGCAATTGCGATACTTGATCATGAAAGGAAGCGGACTTACGTGATCCGAAAGGAAGGATTACCAGATGTGGGTAAGATTTAGAACGTGTAGATGCTGCTATACATGTTCGAAAATATTGCATTAGGGGCTAGGAATTTAGTGTTTTGGTTTTGTGTATGGTAGTTGTTTGGAATCCATGGGAGAAGAAGTCGAAAGCAATGGTGGATTTCGGGGACGAGGAATATAAACAGATGGTGTGCGTTAACGGAGCGGCGTTGGAGAGACCGATCATGTTGAAGCCTGGTGAGGAATGGAGAGGGAAGATGAAACTCAGTGTCGTTCCCTCGAGTTTCTCTCTCGACTTGTAGAGGAGATGGAACCGAGACGGGGGGGACGGGGGACAGCACGGGCAGACTACTTTTTTAATGTGGGTGATGCTGTGCTGTGTTGAAAAATAAAGATCCTTGTAGTTTTAGAAGAAGTTTTTAGTAGAAATTGATGAAATTAGGAAGGATGTTGGGTTATATCGTTGTAAGCCAGTTGTGATGTTTTTAAGGAGTGGCTTGGCTGCATTTCCCCACTGAACTATCTTCTTGTTTTTAGTGGAAGAAAGGGTGAATTGATTGTTTTCTTTGTTGTTTGGAATTAATATTTTTTTAAATTTTGTACAATTTATATGGACCTACTTAAGAGTTAATTTTGTTTCATATTGGATTAATATGAATTCAAAATTTATTAATAATAGGGGGAAAATATCATGACTACGCCTTTCAGATATGAAATGTCTCAGAATGTACTATAAGGGGATATGACTAGTTGTCAACTTCTCTCTACCCAACGTTATATACTGTAAGCCGTTGTTATTTCTCTCTTGCTTGCTTATATAATGTCTCTTTCAAAAATCTCTATTTCGAAAATCTCTCTCTGCTCTCGTTTTCTAAAACCTTCTCTTAAAATCGAGGCCAGAGGCTCGAGCATACGTCGCTTGACCGTAGGCAACGCAAGAACGAATTAGCTTAGCTCACTTGTCGTTAAAAGTGCAATTGTGACACAAAGCAAGCGTATCTCTCTCTCAATAATTTTATTATTGAAATGGTTGAGACTCGATTCAAAGGTCTCATCCACTCGCCTTTCCAATCCATTTCCAATCCATATTCTGATGTCGGAGGCCCTTCCAGAGGGAGTGAAGAGGGATTTTTGACATATTAAGTTCCTCACATTTTAGATTTTTATTTTATTTTTTTAATATTGTCATTATTGATTCAACTATAAAACCAATTCATTTTATTTTTATTTTCTTATATTCTTTTTACTATTATATTATGGGTGAAATGAGTTAATCAACAAATAATAATTTACTCAACAAGGTGGCGTAACTCCAATTTGAATAATAGTTTATATTAAAAATAAAAATTATACATTAAATAAAAAATTTTAAAATAACTTTTTTAAAAATATAATAAATGGGAAAATTTTCTCGAAATTATAACGTCATACATAGGGTCTGCCAGTAAGCTTCAGAAACGTTAAAAAGAATAAAGAGATAATAACGAAAAATTAAATAAGCGGAAGCCACTCGAATTTGTCAGAGCCAGGCTTCGATCCTGGGACCTATGAGTTATGGGCCCACCACGCTTCCGCTGCGCCACTCTGATTTGTTGTTACACTGGTTTCCATTTAATTTATTAATATTAAATAAATTATTATAAACGCTTAAAAGTTATCACAATTTAATCAAACAATTAAGCCTCAAATTAAAATTTAAAACCAATGAAAAAGAAAGTTATTGGGCCGTTTTTTGGATGGGCCTCTTTAACTTTGTAAGCTCCAACATGGGCTTTACTCAGCAAATTTGGGCCCAAATTTGAAATCCTCTTCTTCGTTTCCCTCGAGCGGATCATAAACCCTAAACTTCGAACAGAATTCCGATGCATTGAGGTTTTGACGTTGTAAGAGACTCATCTAGGAAGCACGCCATCGGCGTTTCGACGTAATCCTATCATCCATGGCTCACATTTCTTTATCTAAGCCTCACTACAGCCGTATCCGGGTTTCGTGCCCAACCGCCCTCAATTCGCTTAATTTCTTCAGCTCTACTCAAGAACTGATCTCCCCAGCTACTCAAAATCAAAGCCCCAGTGATCAATCCGATGCTGCAGTGGCTGTTAATATCGACGTGCAAGTTAATCGAAGAACCCCTAGAGGTAAGCATCGAAACCCAGAAAAAATTGAGGATATTATTTGTAGAATGATGGCAAATCGTGAATGGACAACTCGTTTACAGAATTCCATTCGGTCGTTGGTTCCTCAATTTGATCACTCTCTTGTTTGGAATGTGTTGCACGCTACTAAGAACTCGGATCATGCGCTCAAGTTCTTCCGGTGGGTAGAACGAGCCGGCTTATTCCGGCATGATCGCGATACCCATTTGAAAATAATTGAGATTCTTGGTCGAGCTGCGAAGCTTAACCATGCCCGTTGTATTCTTCTTGATATGCCCAATAAGGGTGTTGAATGGGATGAAGATTTATTTGTTGTATTGATTGATAGTTATGGTAAAGCTGAGATAGTTCAGGAAGCTGTGAAAATATTTCAAAAGATGAAGGAATTGGGCGTTGAGAGAAGTGTTAAATCTTATAATGCTTTGTTTAAGGTGATTTTGAGGAGAGGGAGGTATATGATGGCGAAGAGGTACTTCAATGCTATGTTGAATGAAGGAATTGAGCCGACTCGCCATACCTATAATTTGATGCTTTGGGGTTTCTTTCTGTCGTTGAGGCTCGAGACAGCCAAGAGGTTTTATGAAGACATGAAGAGTAGAGGTATATTGCCCGACGTCGTTACGTATAACACTATGATTAATGGGTATTATCGGTTCAAGATGATGGAGGAGGCTGAGCAGTTCTTTACTGAGATGAAGGGGAAGAATATCGTACCGACAGTGATAAGCTATACTACTATGATAAAAGGTTACGTTTCGGTTGGTCGAGTTGACGATGGATTGAGATTGTTTGAAGAGATGAAGGCTGTTGGTGTGCAGCCAAATGGTATTACTTATTCAACTCTGCTCCCTGGTCTGTGCGATGCAGAGAAAATGTCGGAAGCGCGACAAATTTTGACCGAAATGGCGAGCAAGTATATTTCTCCAAAGGATAGTTCCATTTTCATGAGATTGTTATCTTGCCAATGCAAGCATGGTGATTTGGATGCTGCTATGCACGTGCTGAAAGCGATGATTCGATTAAGCATTCCGACAGAGGCTGGACATTACGGTATTTTGATCGAGAACTGTTGCAAAGCTGAAATGTACGATCGGGCAGTTAAATTGCTCGACAATCTCGTAGAAAAGGAAATCATATTGAGGCCACAAAGGAGTCTGGAAATCGAGCCTAGTGCGTATAACCCTATTATTCAGTATCTGTGCAACAATGGACAGACTGGAAAGGCTGAAACCTTTTTCCGGCAGTTGTTGAAGAAGGGTATTCAAGATGAGGTTGCGTTTAATAATTTGATTCGTGGCCATTCCAAAGAAGGCAATCCTGAATTAGCATATGAAATGTTGAAAATCATGGGTAGGAGAGGCGTGTCGAGGGATGCCGAGTCTTTTAAGTTGCTTATCGAGAGCTACTTGAGTAAAGGCGAACCAGCTGATGCTAAAACAGCTTTGGACAGCATGATTGAATGTGGGCACTATCCCGACCCGGCGTTGTTTAGATCCGTGATGGAAAGTCTATTTGCAGACGGGAGGGTGCAGACCGTGAGCCGAGTAATGAATAGTATGTTGGATAAACGAATAACCGAAAACTTAGACTTAGTTGCTAAAATCTTAGAAGCCCTTTTCATTCGAGGGCACGTCGAGGAAGCATTAGGACGAATCGATTTGCTAATGAGCTGCCACTGCCCGCCTGATTTCAATAGTCTTTTATCTGTTCTTTGTGAAAAGGGGAAAACCATTGCAGCTCTCAAGCTTTTAGATTTCGGGTTGGAAAGGGAATGCAACATAGAGTTCTCGAGTTACGAGAAAGTACTCGACGCGCTTTTGGGGGCAGGGAAGACATTGAACGCGTACTCGATTCTATGCAAGATCATGGAGAAAGGAGGAGGGGCCAAGGATTGGAGTAGCTGTGATGATCTGATCAAAAGGCTGAATCAGGAAGGGAACACAAAGCAAGCTGATATTCTCTCAAGAATGATCATCAATGGTGGAGGAGACAGAAAGGGAAGTAAGAAATCTTGTGTTGCTGTTTGATTCAATACAACTCAAATTTTGGAGGGTAACCCAAGTGAGGGAGGCGTGGTCGGACGCAGGGATCGCTCCGTTCAGGTCATGTAAGCCTTGCCCTCTGCATTCACCATTGCTTTATTTCAATGAATCTCAAGCTATTACCCATCTGTTGCTATGAAATTTGGCTGGACCTCT
This sequence comes from Cucurbita pepo subsp. pepo, assembly GCF_057944985.1. Classification (NCBI taxonomy): domain Eukaryota; kingdom Viridiplantae; phylum Streptophyta; class Magnoliopsida; order Cucurbitales; family Cucurbitaceae; genus Cucurbita; species Cucurbita pepo. The sequence continues at coordinate 3,598,292 of NC_141805.1, read as the reverse complement.
GTTTTGTTCTAAGCTTTGCTATCTCTGGCCATTGGTGTTCATAATTGTTTGAATAATATGATTCTGTAGCCCTCCAAATGCTCTCACCAATTCCCACTCAAATGGGTTCAAGTGATTCAATTTATTATGATGAGCATTATTTAACACTATTTTATTCATAAAATTGTTGTGTATTATTGTAATTTTAGTCTAAATTAATAAAATAAATTAATTTAAAAACATGGTTGAATTATTTTAAAGTTTCATTAATTCCCATTATTTTTTAAAAATGTTAAAAAAAAAATCATATTAATACACTTATATTAAAAGAATTCAAAAATATTTTGATAATTTAATCTAGGACTTCATATTTTTGTTAATCAAATAATTTTTAATTTAAAATGTGGAGTATTTATAATTATTTTTCTAGAATTTAGAGATTAAAATATTCTTTGAAACTTATTTTTGAAAGAAAAAAAAAAAAAAGAATTTAAAAATAGTAGTAAATTGAATGAAAATTTGAAGTGAGGATTTTATTTAGGATTGTTAAGCTGTCAGCTAATGAAAAAGTTGTACAGGCTAGGTCCTACGAAACTTGCCAGTAAGGCATTCAAATTTCACATCTCCCAATTAATAACACACGTCTTCATTTATATTTACAATTTTAAAAAATACTCTTAAAAAATATATATATATATATATATATTATAATGCTATCGTGACTTTGAGTATAAGTTGTCATAACTTTGCTTTGCGCTTTTTCAAAAAGTCTTGTACCAATGGAGAGGTATTCTTTTACTTATAAACTCATAATCTTATTACCTATAACTCAGTTTAATAGCTCTATAGCATTATTTAGTATGATATTTTGTAAAATACCAAACAAATAACATCAAAAAAAAAAAAAAAAAAGTAAAATCATTTTGTCCGTTTAACTCATGTTCATATCATAAAAAATTTGGTTTGGGTAAGGATGTCGATATGGATTTATCTCTAATTATAGATCGAGACATTTTTAGATTTAACCTAATTGTTCTGGTTATAAATTTTTTAATACAAACAACCTTTATCAAATAACAAATTCAGGACACCTAATCATAATTTTTTTTAATTAGAATGGTTTGGAAGATTGTTCGAATTATTTGTTCAAATTTTTATTTTTATTAGGAGTAAAATGTTAGTTTATAAATTATTTATTTTCAAACATTTTAAAAAATAATTATGAAAAAATGTCATAAATAAAATCAAAGAATCCAAATTTAAAATTTAAAATGGAATGTATTTAAAAGTTGCAGATTTGGAGTATGGTGTTTTGGTAATTACATTTTTAACCTTTACTTAAATGAAAGAATCAAATTATAATTTGGTGTATATTCCAAAATTTTCAATATTTTATTTAATAATTTCACGATATTTAAAAATGTATATCATGATGGGTCATGACGAGTGAGACTCGGCTCAATTCCAATCCCTATCACTTGAGGTAAAGCCTCTTAAGGCTCTTGCTTACGAACCATCAGAGAATTAATACAACTCAGTAAACGACTTAATGGTCCACAAAAAAATGACATGTGTTCGTCAGTAATGATTTAGGTCCTACAAGTGCATCGTGCACGTTCAAATTGTGAATTTATATAAATATATAATAAATATTTTTAATACTCGTGATTTTTTCAAAATAGTTTTATGTAATGACAATGACCTAGGAGACGAGTGATAAGTATGTACGCTCGGTTAGCCATATGATTTTCTGTATTTATGTGAAAAAAAAAAGAGAGTTGGGACAAAAATGAGAATGAGAGGTTGTTAGGCCATATGATTTTACCAAATTGGATTTTGTGCTACGCAACGCAACCAATCCAAACGCCTCGCATCCAAATTTCTGTCACCGCCAATAACATTCGTTCTTCTTCCATTTTCTACCAGTTCGTTCTCATCGCAAGAGCGGATTTCCGGCAGCAATTCGTTCAACTAAGGTATTCTTCTTCTTCTTCTTCTTTGATTTGTTCATCTCTGCGTGTGAATTTGAGTTCAGTTCTCCTGTGTCATGGAATTACGTTCTGTTCTTCTTTCCGGAGGAAACGATTCCGATTTCCTAATATTTAATGCGATTCATGAACTCGACTAATTAACTGAATAGATTCCTTTTTCTTTGTCTCGATTTCTGCATTGATTTTGAATTGACTGTAATTAAATCAGATTTCCGTGAAGGAGTTCGTTAATTTCAGAGAATATGACAGAGCCGCCATTGAAACCTGTTCTACAGAAGCCTCCGGGGTATAAAGAACTGAATCTCGCTGCTCAGCCGGTGGTGAGACCGTCGGCGAGGAAACTGATTCTTCCTTCGCCGATGAACCAGATGAACAAGAAGCGACGGAGCTTCTGCCGTGGATGCTGTTGTTTCCTCTGCTTTTTCCTTCTGGTTCTGATCATTGTGGCTGTCGCCGGTGGTGGAGTTTTATACCTCTGGTTTGAGCCAAAACTCCCTGTCTTTCATCTCCAATTATTCCGAATCTTGAAATTGAACGTCACCGACAAATCGGACGGCTCGTATCTAAACGCGAGAACCCTCGGTCGTATCGAAATCAAGAACCCTAACTCGAAGTTATCACTGAATTACGGCGATATCGAGATCAAAATCGCCGCTGGAGAAGGAACTCAAACTGAATTAGGATCAACGATTTTGCGAAGCTTTGTTCAATCTAATGAGAACAAGACGAGTTTGAAGATCGAAACTATAGTCAGCAATGAAACAGTCGACAGCGGAGCGGGCTGGAAGTTGATCTCCGGCAACCGAACCGGCGAGTTAATAGTGAACGTCGGAGCAGAGACGAAAATCGGATATATGGTGAATGGTCGGAGAATGCCGCCGGTGAAGATCGAAGTGACGTGCGGAGGCGTGAGGTTGAAAAGTCTCAACAGAGGCGACATGCCGAAATGCTCCATCCATTTGCGCCGATGGTTTCTGTAACCAAAAAAGGAAAAAAAATAAAATCAATTAAATCAATTAAATTAAATTAAATTTGGTAATTACAGTGGGATTAAACTTTATAAAACACAGAAAAGTTATGCGATTTGTTACCATAGAAAACAAAATAGGTATTATTTTGGTCTCATTTTTTGGTAACCTTTTTTATTTTATTTTATCATCTTGTTTGGAAAAGAAATTTGTTTATATGAAATGAAATTATATTATATCTCAATTTTTATAATAAAATTATATTATTTCTACCTTGTCATGTGCGCCTCGGCCATATCTAATAAGTGAAAACGGACAATATTTGCTTGCGGTGAGCTTAAATTATTACAAATGGTATCAGAGCTAGTCACTAGGGATGTACAAACAAGGACATTGACCCCCCCAAGAGGAGTGGATTATGAGATCTCACATCAATCAGAAGGGAACAAATCGTTCGTTATAAGAGTGTGGAAACCTCTCCCTGGAGACATGTTTAAAATTCGAATATATGATTTATACATTTTTTAGCCGTGAGGCTTGGATTAACAAATGTGGGTTTGCTCGATTTGACATTTTTTTTTTTTTAAATTTCAACAACGTTGGAATCAGAAATTTGAATATATGATTTTTAGAATAAGATGTATAACCCGAGAGTATACTACCAATTTTTGCTTTCTAAAGTTTTAAAACATACACTTCTCCATCGAGATTTGAAGAATATTCTATATGGTCCCTTAAAATTGAAGAATATTCTAACGAGTCTCTTGAGATCTAAAACCTACTTTATACTACATTCTTAGTCAACCAACCGTCTTTATACTCGATGACCATTAAGAATCACTTCTCAAACTTTTCGACTTGAAATCACGATAATTATATACACATTAACCCTGAATCTTACGAATAAAAATGTTAAATATAATTTTTAAAAAGGAAAAAAAAAAAGGATTAAATTAAAGGTATATATAATTATAAGTTGTAGATTAGTTTTAATGCTAATCTTGTATGGTATATACAATTAATAGTAAAAGTAAATATTGTAAAGTTAATATATTAAATAGTTGATTTTATTTTTAATTTTAAAAATATTTAGTTGAACTGGTTGGTGCATTACTATTTTAGATTTAAGGCTAATAAATGAACAATTATTTAAAGTTGGATTAAGACTGGTATTATGGGATTTTGTTGGGTGTGTTAAATATTTATTTTTGGTGGAATATCACATTCAATATTGAATTTTGGTGCTTGGATTTTTAGTTAGGTTTGGGTATGATTCAATCTTTGATTTAGATTAGGAGGGCTAAATTAATAAATTTATAATATAAAAAAATATATTTAAAATAGGAATTTCAAAAAAGTTTTATTAATAATTTTTAATTTTTAAAAATGTTCAAAAATAAGCGTTGCCCTTTTAAGAGTAATATCTTTAAACTTGAAATGTATGGACAAAATTGTCTATCTATTTCACGTAGATTATCTCCTAAAATTTTTGAACGTTAATATGATCTATAGTATTTTTAAGTTTTTTTTTTTTTTAATTTTTATTTTAAAAGTGTTCTTAATTTTTTAAAAAAATATAAAGGTATTTTAAAGTTTTTTTTCTTCGGTAAGATTATTAATAAATTTTTTGAAAATTCAACTGATTTTTTGAAATAAAGTATTAATGGTTGCTATCAAAATTAATGGTAAGTCTATTTTTTTTTATTTAAAGATATTATTGCAACTTTATAAAATTCAAAGATATTTTTATTAATTTAACTAGTTATTATTATTATTTGATGAGACATGAAAAATTTCAACACATTTTAATCCATCATATTTATTTGACTAACAAAATAAAAAAGGGAAGAAAACTTTAACGACGGACAAAACTTGCTTAAGTTTGTCTAACAAACGCGCGTGAAGTTAATGCTGATACGTAACGAACCAAAGTCATATTTGCTAGTGTTTGGACTGTTATAAATTGTACCAGAGGCACGAGACTGGCCAAGTTTGTCTCTTAAAAGTGTAGGCTAAAATTCAATCTAGACTCAAACCTAATAAACTTAAAACACCGGTTGAGCTGATCCAACTTTTAGTAGCCAAGTCATGGCCCAACTGTGGATTGGATCAAAATTTGGACCGAATTGAGTAAGTCAACACATACTTTGATAGCATGGGCTAACCTTGGATGATCGAATAATTGAGTTGGAATAAATTGAATCAATCAAAATTTGAATTAACCGAGCTTGAATTGAGTGAGGTACAACCAGTCCCATTCAAAATATAATAATAATAAAACTCGAGCAACAAATTACATCACCTTATAAACAACAATCAATTACATTAATTTTATGTCGGCGTGAGACTAAAGTTCAATTTACAAATTTTTTTTTTTTTTAAGAAAATTTAATTTTTAATTAATTTCAGAAATTCTAAAGTAACTATCATTAAGGAAAAGAAAAAAAAAAAAAAAAAAAAAAAAAGAAATATTAAAGTAACAGATCCCATCAGATTCTGATGGGATTCGAATCCTACCTTCGGCATTATTTTTTATTATTATTTATTTTTTATTTTTTAATTTTGGAAAAAGTGCGCGCGGCGTCCTTTGTTTCCCTGCATACCACATTTCGATTGTTTTCTTCCTCAGTTTTCTCGTCGGAGAGGCCTCTCTCGGCTACCGTCCATGGCGTCGAAACGGATCCTGAAGGAGCTCAATGATCTCCAGAGAGATCCTTCTACTTCCTGCAGTCGTGGTTTAGTATTCTTTCTACTCTTGTTCCTTTTTACTATCTCTATTTTTTTTTTTTTCACTTTCTAAGATTGGTCTAGTGATTACGTTTTTCATCGGTTATTGGAGACTCCGAGCAACTTCGTTGTTGTTCTTTTATTTGGAAATTAAGTGGATCGAAATGTTTGTTTGTGTCTTGCGTGAAAAAGTAACAACTCTGAAATTCAATTATCATGTTTGTAATTATCTAAGCATGCGGAGGTCTACGAAAATCGGTTTTGGAGTTCTTAGCACTGACTTCATTCTCAATTTAGGGAATGATGTTGGATGAAAGTTTTCCACATCCGCTAATTTAGGGAATGATCTTGGATTTATAATCAAGGAATACTATCTCCATTGATATGAAGCTTTTTGGGGAAGCCCAAAGCAAAGCCATGAGAGCTTATGCTCAAAGTGGACAATATCATACCATTGTGGAGAGTCGCGTTCATCTAACATGGTATCAGAGCCATGCCCTAAACTTAGTCATGTCAATAGAATCCTCAAATGTCGAACAAAAGTATTGTGAGCCTTGAAGGTATAGTAAAAAATGACTAAGACTCCTAAAGAAAAAATAGTCGAGCCTCGATTAAGGGGAGGCGTACTTTGTTCGAGGGGAGGTGTTGGATGAAAGTCTCGCACATTGCTAATTTAGGGAATGATCATGAGTTTATAATCAAGGAATACTATCTCTGTTGGTAGGAGGTCTTTTGGGGAAGCCCAAAGCAAAGCCATGAGAGCTTATGCTCAAAGTGGACAATCTCATACCAGTATGGAGAGTCGTGTTCATCTAACACAATTATCATGTTATAATTAGCCGAGTATGCAGAGGTCCACGAAAATCGATTTTGGAGTTCTTAGCATTGACTTGCATTCTCAATTTTGTGGTTTACGCGTAGGCTATGGTTTAATTTGTCTCTTCTCTAAACAATTCATCGTATTCCGAAATGGAATTCGGTAATATGGAAACTGAATCGTGTATTAGAGTTTGATTTATTTGTATATGTTAAGCTTATTGAAGCAAGGTTCTATTGAGTCGAAAACTATAGATACCGGAACATTTATTGGCTTATGGATCTTTTTGACTTTAGTTATCTATACTATAAAGAATTGATTCTATGAATTTTCACGTTTTAAATCATAGTTGTTTTTTAATTGAGCTAGACTCAGAACAGTATAACCGCTTAAGATTTGAGTAGTCAACACTTTCAATTCACTTGGACTTCGTAAATTTCTATAGCCCGTTACCGTATGTGGTTCTTGTTTTATTAATTATTCTAGTGTCTGTAATATGTGTTGTCACTGTTTTTATTACTTATTTGATTAATAACTCAGTAAGTCAGTGCTAGAAGTTATTTTCACACTTCCTGAGCTAAACAGTTCAGTTATGACCACCTAAAGGCCATAAAGTGTTTGACTGGGAAAATAGTATAACATTTGGTATCCGAAAATTATATTTTTTGGTAGATGTTTTGACCACCTAAAGGCCACATTTTACGCATCCAAAAAAGCTCATGTTTTAATACTTAAGGTATAAACCACATATCACATTGGACGTTATTGATAATTTTCTGCACATTTTTCATGTAAATTGATTTAGATGTTATTGTTGTGAATTAGGCTTACTGCCTATTTTATCATAGTAGCACTATCTTTAACTAAATGTGAAAACTAGATTTGGGGGAAATAAGTGTAATGACTTGATTAAGGTGAAAATTTAACTTAATCATAGATATGTCTTCTTAGGTTCTTGGACACCCATTGGTGGATGGAGCTCCCTTGTTCTTGATTTTGGAATGCTATAGTGTAAATCTTGGGAGTTTATCTCTTAATTTCAGGAATTTTATGATATTTCAATTTCCAGGTAGCTTTCTACTGGGCAGCAAATATTTTTTTCTCGTGTGGGGAGGTCATCCATTTAAAAGAACGACCGACTATCAAGGTCACTTCAGGGGTAGATGGGGTTTTTAATGCAATGTTGAGATCGTATTTCTTATGTTGTTTCTTCTAGGAATGGTTTTGATTGGGTCGTGCTAATTGGAGACTGTTTTTGCATCCGTCATTGGCTATCGTGGGGGATGGAGTCTTTTCTTTCTCTTCTCTTCTGTTTTCCTTCTTCCTTGATAAAATTTTTAGTTTTGTGAGATTGTATGATTATTGCTATGTATCATTTATTATGTCACGGGAGTCTTTGTATAATTTTAATTTTCTCTCTTCTCTTCTGTTTTCCTTCATTGGCTATCGTGGGGGATGGAGTCTTTTTATGTTGCTTCAGTTTATCATTTGTCTAGGTTGCTTTCAGGACAAAGGTTTTTCACCCAAACATTAACATTAACGGTAGTATTTGCTTGGACATCTTGAAAGAGCAATGGAGTCCAGCTTTGACTATATCAAGGGTTTTGACTTCTCAATGACAATTTTAACATTCAACTCCTAGATGTTTGAATTTTATTATCTTGTGCCTTTTTTACACGATGGCTTTGGATCAAATTCTTTGAATTGCCTGTTGATCAACATTTACAATTTTATTGCTTAACTAGGGAATCAAGGCACTAAGATGATATGCATATATTAAAGAGAAAAAGAAAAAAAAAAACCCATTATGTTGATATAATTTCGTTCATGGTACTCAGGCATATTGATGTAGTAATCTGATGGCAATTGTACTTTAGTGCTCAACATTCTGAACAGTTGTCACATTTCATGTCATCTTTATTTTATTACAATATTTCTCTAATTATAGTAATAGTCATCAATCCAAATTATAGTGAAGCCATCAGGACAAAAAAGTTTAAATCCAAGAACCATGTTATGTGAAAACACTGCTAAGCCAACAACTTAGACCAACCACTGAGAAAGTATGATTGCAACCATATATGGAGCATATAAAATGCACACATGTTGCTCTTGGGTGACAGCATGATATCCTGGTTAGATTTCATTTTTATGAAATTTATACTGTAAACTTGTAAGGGTTACTTATCATTTGAGTAGTGCAATGGGTATCAAGTGGTCGCTGGCCAATGTTGACACAGGGAGACCATGGTATGTTTTCTGAGAAAGTCTATTGCCCTCCGCCAAAAATCCTGTTCATTTTCTTATGATATATATGGTGTAATGCATCTTATTCTAGAATATTGAATCGTTGTCTGCTCTTCAGCATCTTTGGCTAACATTATTGAGAATACATAGTGATTGTCAATCATTTTCTGCATATCCATTTCACTTTTTTCCTAGCTTCGATTAATTATACAGTTTTTAAATGGTTGGGAAGGGTTTCTGTTTCATATTCTGGTGTTACTTTCTATTTGCTCCCTTTCGACAGATGCCAACCCAGATGATCTACTAGTGCCAGAAATTTCTCATCTATACAAGACCGATAGGGCCAAGTATGAGACAACTACAAGGAGCTGGACTAAAAAAATATGCGATGGGCTCGTTTGTATTATGGGAAGGGTATGAGGGATGTCACTATTGGTTCTCATGTATAAATGAAAATTTTCTGTACTATATACTATTATGAGTGATTGAAATAATTCTATGTCGTTCAATTTAAAATCAACATGATGCTTTAAGTTCATGTTCGACTAATATATATCAATTATATGGATTTGATTTCGTACAGCTCCATGACCTGTGAATCTTAATCCTAGATTTCAAGCCAGTGAAGAAACTATCTCGCATCATGGCTTCTTATGGATGATGGAGGATAAAGGCGGAAAATGGGCCAGAGCGCCAAGCTGCTCCAATTGCATTTCCACCCCCACTTGAATTCTGAGGGTATGTGATCTTTTCCATCGTCTAAAGTTTGTCCATTCATTGTGTTAACTGCCTTTCATTTCTTGCTTGGATCTGGACATTTTTCTTTAGAAATTGAGAAACTATTTGTACTATTTTTGCTGCAAACGAAGAGGATAATACTAGTGGGGTGGGCTGGAGGGCAGGGGATCTACATAACCGAGACCTTAGTCAACAATAAAACACTAGGAAAGCTTCATAACTCTTTCCCACTGAAAAGCAGACAGTACTTGGATCTAGATTTTTATGGTAATGAAAACTCATATGTTCTTGGATATAGGACTTCTTTTTTTGCACAGAACTTCGATCTAGATTTAAGTTGAGCTTAATATAGCTCCAGATAATAGTAGTTTTAACCACAACTTGGTTGACTAATAAAAAATCGAAGGGAGTTTCTATTGTTCCAAAATTCTTGTGATGTTTATCCTCGGCCATTTCTCAATCATGACTCTCTACAATGGTATGATATTGTCCACTTTGAGCATAAGCTCTCGTGGCTTTGCTTTGGGCTTCCCCAAAAGGCCTCAAACCAATAGAGATAGTATTCCTCACTTATAAACCCATGATCTTCCACTAAATTAACCAATGTGGTACTCACTGTCAATAATCCTCAACAATCCTCCTCTTGAACAAAGTACACTATAAGCCTCCCCCGAGGCTTATGGAGCTCTCGAATAGCCTCCCCTTGATAGAGTCTCGACTCCTTTCTCTGGAGCCCTCGAACAAAGTACACCATTTGTTCGACACTTTAGTCACTTTTGACTACACCTTCGAGGCTCACAATTCTTTGTTCGATATTTGAGGATTCTATTGACATGACTAAGTTTAGGGCATGGCTCTGATACCATGTTAGACGAACACGACTCTCCACAATGGTATGACATTGTCCACTTTGAGCATAAGCTCTCATGACTTTACTTTGGGCTTCCCCCAAAAGGCTTCATACCAATGGAGATAGTATTCCTCACTTATAAACCCATGATCTTCCACTAAATTAACCGACATGGGACTCACTCCCAATAATCCTTAATCCTCAACAGTTTTAACCACAACTCAGTTGACTAATAAAGAATCGAAGGGAGTTTCTATTGTCCAAAATTCTTGTGATTCTTATCCTCAGCCAATTCAAAGGGAAATCAAAACCGAAAGAAAACGTCTCGACATTGTGTTGTGGTAGTAGACAAATTTGGATGAAATGTCTGCTTCTTCCACCTACCATTCCCAAGTCAATTTATTATTATCTCTCTCTCTCTCTATATCAATAGAAATAGATTAAGGGCTGCAATTTGGTTGACAAAGAAAGTGGGACAATTCCTACATCCCACTCCCAATAAGAATGAAATTATTAAATGTTCTGTTGTTCTTTGGTATGCTCAAGTTGGTTTTGCCATCTCTTCCAACTTATCTTCGAACGTAGGTGGACATGAACTTCACCTCAGATTTCCCTTTCGGACAATAATTGTCCGAAACTATTCATCTACTTAAAAACTTCAATTCTAAGGCACATAATATCCATCACCCTGCCAATTCTGCCAACAGCAGGGTTACTACGTGCTCTGTTTGTTTGGTTTAAGTTCCCAATAATTAAATTTTGGACCATTACCCAACAGAGGGGCGAGGACGTTGGATATTCCCTCCAAACTAGCATAGGTCGATTAGTAGTTAAATCACTAATCAATCAAAAAGTTTAGTAGATGGATTATTATAAATTTAATTATATCAACATTTTAATCGTTAAAAGTGTTATCCATCTAGAGAGTATAAGGTCAAATTCTCCCGCCCAAAATACTAGAACAAAGTATAATTTGTCCTAACTTCGAGATAAAAGAAGTCAAGAGCCTAATCATTTGATTTTCTCTTCTTCTTTTTTATTTTTATAGAAGGCCTAAAAAATTGTGACAAAATGAAATTCAACATGGAAACCTTATGTCAATGTCTAATAGTAACAAATTTGCATACGTATGGTAGAAAGAACGCTCTTGTTTCTCATTCTTGTTGGTTTCTCTCGTTCTTGTCCATCCCCCTCACCGTCTTTGGACCTAAGTGATATTAACACAAGGTTATACTTTTCAATTTTAGATATCGAGTCATAGACGAAAAAAAATTAAATTAGTTGTGGGCAGGAGGTTCTGAATCTGATCAGGTGTTTGGATCTTGTCTACAGCTTCATTAAATCCAAAGATAATGGAAAATCACGTGAAGAAAATGAATGTTTGTGGTAACATCTAATGAGAATGACAGTTCCTTTAATGTCTTGGCCTCACATTCTTCACCCAAACCAAATAATGTCTACTAAAACATATCCAAACCACACCTTTCTGATCAAATACGCGGCGACTCTTAATCTTTCATATTTATACTTAATTAATTATCCTTATTACTTTTTCAAAATTCCTCGCAAAAAGAAAAAGGACAGACCGCTCCTATAAAACCCGCCCTCTTGCTTTCCTCTACTCTGCTCAGCCACTGAACCTTCTCTTCTGTTCTCTTCTTTTCAAAAGCTTAGAGACCCATCAAATTCGAGTCTCCATTAATGGGTCGAGTTTGTTCCGGCGGAATTAGGTTCAGAGAAATCCGAACCACCACCCACAAACCGGCGACGGAGACCAAATTGGTTCGAATTTCGTTCACCGACGGCGACGCCACCGATTCCTCGAGTGGGGAAGACGAAGAGCCAATCTCCATCCGCCACGTCAAACGCCACGTGACTGAGATCAGGCTTCTCACTCGTAGTTCCAAAAAATCGCCGCCGAAATCGGGAGCTGAACCTAGAAAGTTCCGGGGAGTTAGGCGACGGCCGTGGGGGAAATGGGCTGCCGAGATCAGAGACCCTTTCCGGCGGACTAGAGTTTGGCTTGGAACCTACGACACGCCGGAGGAAGCTGCCGTCGTGTACGACCAAGCCGCCGTCCGCCTTAAAGGCCCCAATGCTCTAACAAATTTCGCCGAAGCTCCCATTTCCGAAAGTACTGTTGCCACACTTCTCACTCCGCCACCGCCAGCGGCGGCGGCGTCCGATAGCGAAGAATCTCGGAGTCTGTGCTCTCCGACTTCCGTTTTGAGATTAGAAGGACAAATTTGGAGACCCATTGAGCATGTAAGCGAAGAATCAGCATTAGAAATGGAATTAAATTGGTTATATGATCGGAATTCCAACAGTTTGTTTTTCAATTCAAGAACCCCACAGCCCATAAATTCCGACGAAATGGGAGACTTCGGCGACATTCCGATGGATTTCGAATCATGCAAATGGGACGTAGAGAATTATTTTCAAGATCCAACCTTTAGTATTTCACTCACTCACTGACAGACTGACAAATTCGCTATCTTTTTTATTTTATTTATTTATTTTGTTATTATTAAATTTTAAATTTTCGTTGCCTTTAAATTTGTATTCTAACATATGTTTTATTTATATGCTTTTTATTTTTTGGAGTGAATTGTATTGTATGGAAATAGAATAGTGAAGATTAAACTTTATGTAATCAACTTTTTCTAAATTTGATATATATTTCAATAAATGTGGCTAAGTTCATAACTCTATTTGAGTATCTAAATACTTTATTCTCTTTCATTTTTGCTTTTGAATTTTGACTAACAAATTTAATAGTGTATTTGAATTTTGAAACATAAAATAAAGAAATTACGTTAAATAACTAATTTAGTGTTAACTTCAATTTGATTATTAATTTGGTTGAACCCTATAAATCATTTATATACACGTCATTGCTATATTTTCTATTTAAATATCTAGGTTAATTTATCGTATTAATATCTGCTGGCGATGAGTTTGGACCGTTACAAATAGTATTAGAGTTAAACATTGGGTGATGTGCCAACGAAGAGGCTAAATTTTGAATGGGGTAGATTGGGGAGTCCCACATCGATTGGATAAGGGAACGAGTGCCAGCAAAGATGTTGGGCTGAGAAGGGGATGAATTGTGAAATCCCACGTTAGTTGGAGAGAGGAATGAAACATTCTTTATAAATGTGTGAAAACCTCCTAGACTCGTTTTAAAACCGTGAGGTTGGTAGTGATACGTAACGGGCCAAAATAGACAATATCTATCTGTGGTGGATTTGGGCCGTTACAGAAATAGAAAATAGTTTAATAATGATTTGAACGGATGGGAATCGTCAAATTAGAAATTAAGATGAAATCGATAGATTTAAAACTAATTTTAATGAAGAAATTGGGACTCACCAAATTTGAGTTACGGAATCAAGCACGAAATCGTCACCTGATGCAAGTTGTAGGCAAGCTTTCGACCCTCTAAATTTCGATCGATCGGGAGCTATAGAAGAGAGCACACGAGAATGATTGAAGAGGCAATGCACATCATGATAGTTAGGTTTTGAAATAAATGTTATATTGTTGGAATATAATTTAGCCCTCTAACAGCAGACAGCTTGTACGAGGTTTCTTGTGGTCCCACATTTTATTTCCTTTTTTTTTTTTTTTTTTTTCAATTTCCCATTTTTTTTAAAAAATATTTGTACCAAATTTGAAGTCCAATTACTCACTACTATTCATTTGGTTGGTTATTTTATAAATGGTTGAATGTTGATTCTTTTCGTTTCGTTATTATTCGTCAGCTAGATATGCTCGTATACTCCTACCTAAGAAAGGTCCAAATGTCCAATGTTAGTGCTCGAAGGAATAATTTGGAACGTCGACTAGAAAATGTGCTTGTGTACTGGTTCTCAGAGATAAAGTATCGATGAATTTCTTATATGCTTGGCACAATAAATACTCCCGTTGAATAAAACTCACGGTCTTGAATAACACCTACCTAGAGATCCTGCTTTTGAGTATTCGGCTAAGTTTATTGAGAAACGATTGATGTTTCAAACGTTTAGCCTTTTGTGACGAGCGTGGACTTAAAAAAAGAAGTTAAGATCTAATGAGCTGGTTTGACCTTTGATCGAAGTATACCGAAACTTAGTTGAGCTCCCTTTAGCTTGTAGTAGTCAACGTGATAACCATTCCTTAAAACTTGGTAGGTTTTATTGGATTCCTCCGAGTTCAAAGAAAAGAAAAAACAACAAATAGAATAGGAATCTAATTCCTTTAATCTTTGCAATTCTATGTAGTTTAGGTTTTTTCGAACTCAGTTGCTTTGCAATTCTATATAGTTTAGGTTACATGTTTAAAATCATTCAAACTTAATATAATCTATCTTGTTTGTGGAGTGATTCAAATTTCAATCAAATATTCTTATTGTGTAATATTTTCATGTCTCGTCTTTGCTATACTAAAAATAAAGGAATTTACCGTTCCGACGATTCTCTTACAAGATTAATCGAAATGCATACAAGCTAGTTTAGATTACTCACGAAACTAGTCAAAATTAGTCAGAGATGTCCTCAGACCGGGATATATATATATATATATATATATATATATATATATATATATATATATATATATATATATAAAATAAGTCTCCCATCCTTTTCTCATTTTGAGTTTAGTTACGTCTTTCACAATAATTTTTGAATATTTTATAAAAGGTTGATAATTATTATGTTTGTTTAAAGATTATTCTTTTTTATTTATTAAGATAATAGTTTATTTTAAATTAATTTCGGAGGGTACCATAATATCTAACGTTAATATACCTACTTTAATTATATGCTATTTATAAAGTACAAAAGGTGTTTGTGTAACGGTCATATTTAATTTTTTTTTTTAATAGTCAAATCAGTTTATTTATTTATTTATTAAATGGTCAATTACTAAATTTAGAGGACATTGTAAAAAACTACCCCTAATGTCAAATATTAAAGATAATATCAAATAATAAAACGGAATTTCTCAAGAATTAAACTAATAAATAAATAAATCTCAAGAATTAAAAAAAAACATCTTAATGACAACTTTAAAGAAAAAAAAAAAAAGAACAAAAATTGGGACAAATCATGAAGCACGAGAGGCTAATAAGAATCTATTGAAAATAGGTTTATTTCTATAAATTTTTTTCTTTAGATAGTTTTGGCTCGTTCTTTTCACACTTGCTTCCATCTTTGCTGTCATCTTAATGTAGAACAATCGTCTTGTCATAAGAAAACATTTGAATGCATCAAAATTAAACTCATCAACGATTAAATGAACCATAATTAAGGCAACTTGATTCATCCAATCATTTGTAGAACAGTACCACAAATGTGAAGCATAAAATTGAAACTAATTCAACAAGTTTATAAACAATTCAATAAACTAGAAATTATAGGTAGTTTTTATACCTTTGACATGAAAAGATAATAACTAAGTAAACTAAATTAACGAACTCAAAAAGATTTAATTTTTGAATTAAAAATAGAGACTAAATTTAAATGTATATGTTATCAAAATTAATAATTAAACATTTATGTAGTTTAAATATAAAAGATTAAGATATAATAAAATAATAGATAAATATGTTTTTAACTTTTTATTCGAGCAAATATTACTAATATTGTAAATGAAAATTGGTTGGAGCTGGACAATTTCACACAAAATAGTTTATATCACTGTAGAAGAGAGAGCCCAATTCGCGTGCCTCTTCGATTTCATTCTCATCTAAATCCCTCAATTTTCTTTCTCGTTCATCGAAATTCGTCTACCCATCTTCCCATAAATCTGGGGCCTCCCAGAAAGATGAAGATAGGTTGGGGTTGAAGCCGAATTTACGTCCATTTTGAGTCTAAGCTCTCGTGGTTTTGTTTTTGGTTTTCTCAAAATGCCTCGTACTAACAGAGATGTATTCATTACTTATAAATCTACAACCATCCACTTAATTAGCCAATGTGAGGTTCCCTACCAACAATCCTCCCCTCAAAACAAAGTATACCATAGAGCCTCCTCCAAGGCCTATGTAGTTCTCGAACAACAATAGTCACTTTTGACTACACTTTTAAGGCTACCAACTTCTTTGTTCGACACTTGATGATTCAATTAATATATTTAAGTTAAAGGCATGACTCTGGTACCATATTAAAAACTACGACCTCCATAATAATATGATATTGTCCACTTTGAGCATAAGCTCTCATGACTTTGTTTTTTTTTTGTTGCCCAAAAAGTCATCCCCTTAATTAGCCAATGTGAGACTCCCTCCCAATAATCCTCAACTGCTTCACCGGTCGACATTTGTCTGCCATCCTCGTTAATCCATCCCTTCGACATTTTGTCTTTGTGGAGGGTTTGCTTTCCCTTAACTCTCAAGTTTGAAACTCAGCCTACCATATATAATTAAAACCCTCACATCATGTGGTTGAGATCTGAGATGATGGCTAAGAATGTTTCTATGGCCTGACATCTCGACCCTAGTTCGTTTGCTTAATTCGAAGTTTAAAAGAATCTAGAACAAATTTTCTTCCCTCATCAAAATAAAACGTTTTATTTGGTTGTCAGCTGGTGTTTCTTCTGCAGAGAACAAATGGCTAGGAATGTTCCTTTTGCAGAGAGATCTTGAAAGGGCATTTGGGATGAATACGAGAACAACTTGGCAGAAATTTGGAGGTAAGTAGTAGCAATCTTAGTACCAGGGTTTCCATTACCATTACTAGTTATTCTTGGAGTTGAATATGAGTTTCATTATGCTTAGACACGATGTGTTTGAGTTTTTTATCAAAATTTCCACACTGAAACTGTTTACTTTATAAGACAGGGATGGAGGATTGAAAGGGATGTTTACAGGAATTGATCCCTCCATCGGGATAGTCTTATCTTTCTACGAAGTTGTCAGACACCCACACAGAAGACTCCATGACTAATCCCTTTGTAAGCTCAACTAATCTCCTTTCCACAGCCACAGATTCTCTTGGCCGGAGATATTTGGATGCTTAGAGGACAACTTCTATGGAAGAGACCTCTAATCTCTGATCTATTTTCTTTGTTCTTCACAGAAGTAAATCCGGTTAGATGAACACAACTCTTCACAATGATATGATATTGTCCCCAAAAGGCCTCTTACCAATGGAAAGAGTATTCTTTGATTATAAACTCATGATCATTTCCTAAATTAGGAGATGTGGGACGGCTCAGACTCCTTTTCTTTTGGAGTCTTAGTCATTTTTTACTATGCCTTTGAGGGACCTCGACTCCTTTTTTCTTTTGGAGCCATTTGTTCGACATTAGAGGATTCTATTGACATGACTAAGTTTAGGGCAGGACTCTGATACCATGTTAGATGAATACGACTCTCCACAATGGTATGATATTGTCCCGAAGAGACCTCGTACCATTGGAGAGAGTATTCCTTGATTATAAACTCATGATCATTCCCTAAATTAGCAAACGTGGAATTTCATCCAACAAATTCAATCTCAATCTTTCCTTACATTGTTCAAGATACTCCTAAATATGAAAATTGAAAAGTGGAGGCAATATATCCTATGCTATCCAAGATCCCTAACATTAGAAGAAAATAATGGTGGCTTCGAACTCTCTAATCTTACCTCTAACATCAATCAAACAAGTTGCAGACATGAAAAGCTTTGAAAAATGGATCCAATGAATAAATTATGATAACAAAATTGAAAGTAATGGATTAAACAATCAATAAATAAAAGAATGGATCAAAATCTGGCAAACTCAACATGAAAATTCCTCTTCAACCCTACATTTATCACAACGAGAGCAAGAAAGTTGACCTTACTTCATGATTTATCCACTAACCGCATCTTCAAAAATCCGAAAAACAGCGCCAACATTGCTACAATCCTAGAACTCAATTCAGAAAAAATTGGTAGGAAGATGCATCGAGAGGATGGATGAGATATGTGAGAACCAACGCCATCAGCATCAACACGTACGCAATCCCCTGGTCAATGGAGGTCCCTGATTTTACACAAAATTGTCAACAAATCACTTCCAAATCAAAAATTTGAAAGACCTACATTAATCATCATCATCAAACAACAAAAAGGAAAATGCAGACACAAAAACTGATGGAGTTTAGAAATCAGATGCGTAGATTACCGTCGCTAGCGGGAGCGGGAGCAGAAGCCGAAGAGTGCGCGTGAACGAGTGGCGATAGAATGAAGAAGATGAGAGCGAAGCATGTGAAGAAGCCAGAGAAGGCCGTAGGAGTAGAATCGGAGGACGACGCCATTGTTGCTGTCCCTCTCCAAAGAAACAAATCTGTGGAAGAAATGAAGAAGAAGAGAGAGAAAGAGAGAGATCGGAGGATAATGTGGGGATTTGGTTTTATAGAAACAGAGCACAGAGAAGAAACCGGCCATGGCTACTCTGCGTGGGCTCCACATTTTTTATTTTATTTTTAAATTTTTTAACTATAATTTATTTTTTGTTTAAAAATAAATAAATTACAATTTAAAATAAGTAAATTCTAATTACATTACTAATACTTATTACCATTTAAATTAGGTTGAGGCTGCATTATAATTTGTTATTGTTAGACCTTAAAATTTAAAAATGATTTTAAAAAATTAACTATTTGATTAGGTTCAAAATTAGATTTTATAAAAAATATTAAATAACTTGTTTTGGTTAATGTTTATTTAAGAAATTTTCCATTTAAACCCGCTTGAAGTGTTTTTAAATTGTTATATGACTCGAATAAAGGAGTACATGAATGAACTGAGCTCACATTGGAATTAGACCGATTCGATTCTATAAATAGGATCGCTAAAAAATTATAGACTAAATTATCTATAAATACTGAGTTTGAAAGGTGAAGAGTATTATTTAAACAAAAAAAAATTATAGACTAAATTAATAAAAATATCTCAAAATTTTGTTTTAAAAATATTCTTAAACTAATAAAAATTAAAAATTCAGTTAGTTTGGATAATAATTTATTTAAAAAATATCCTTTCTCCCTTCTTTTAAAATTTAAAATATTTTATTAATCTAAAAATATTTTAGTATCCACAAAAATGATAAAAAAAATTTACTGTTAAAACGGTTTATCTATATCTTATAAATTATCTCCAAATTTTTTAACCTTTTTGAAGTTTAAGAGTAAGTTGTGTGTTTACGTAATAGTTACGGTCCATATATTTTAAAAAATCTAAAAAATTAAATATATTAATTTTTTTTTTTTTTAGAAATGTTTTATATTAAAAAAAATCGAAAATTTGAAAGTTAAAAATGTTTTTTCTACCCATTTAAATTTCTTAGTGTATATTATATATATAATTAAAATAAGTTAATAAATAAATAAATAAATAAAAAGGCGCGCTCAAGAGAGAGAGAGAAAGAAAACAGTTAAAAAAAAAAAAATACACTAATTATAAGAGGCGCTGCACTGGAAGCTATGGCCATCGAAATTCGCGGCAAAAAAACTCCACCGTTCTTCAACCTCTTGCCAATTCTGGACAACATTCTTCTCTTTTCCCTCTTAATTCTCTCTGTTCTTCATTTTTCTCCGTTCCAATTCCATTTCCATTCTCAATAACTCATTTCTGTTTCTTTCGATCTCAAGAACACACCCCCCGTCCCCCACTTTCCCATGGATTCCCTCAAATCTCGCCGGGTTTCCACTTTCTGGTGGAAAAATCTTTCCCCTTCCTCACTCAACTTCCACCCGCACTTTTGATTCTCCTCGATTTCCTTTCACCCGAATCCTGGTTTTCAATCGGTTTCTTTTTCAACGGAGTTCTAGGTTTGGTTTTGATCGACCCGATTGATTTCCCCTAAAACAACAATAATATTAACCTATGTTGCTGTTGGGTTCTTCAATGGAGCAATTCCGGCAGCTCGGAGAGGCCTTGGGAAGTGTCAAGGCCATCATGCTATTCAAAGATAGCATTCAAATAAATCAGCGGCAGTGCTGTTTTTTGCTCGATGTTTTGAATTTTTCGTACGATTCAATAGCGGAGGAGATGAACCAGAATCTTCGATTCGAAGAACGGCATACTAGATGGAAGGTTTTGGACCAGCCATTACGAGACCTAAACAGAGTATTCAAGGAAGCCGAAGGGTTCATTAGACAGTGTTTGGAAGCGAAAGATTGGTGGGTAAAAGCCCTAATGCAATATCAAAACAACGATTGCATCGAATTTCATGTTCATAATTTGTTATACAGCGTGACTGTTGTCGTTGAAGCCATTGAAACAGCCGGTGAGAATTCCGGTTTCGATCACGATGATATGATGAAGAAGCGGCTAATCAACTCCTTCAAATACAGGAAAGAACACAAGGATTCAAAGATTTTCAGATGGAAATTTGGGAAACAGTATTTGATTACTCAGGAATTCTGCAATCGGATCGATGCCGTTTGGAATGAAGATCGATGGTTTCTACTCAATAGGATCCGGGAGAAGAAACTCACAGCTTCATCCAGGTATGAACAACGATTAACTGATCATCTTCTTAAAAACTTAGATGGATCTAAGTGTTTGATAGGAAAATTGCTGCCAAGCTCTATGTTAGTAGGATCAAGGGATTACCAGGTTAGGAGAAGATTAGGGGGTGGTAGTCAATACAAAGAGATTCTATGGTTAGGGGAAAGCTTCGCTATGAGGCACTTTTTTGGGGAAATTGAAGCCTTAATTCCTGAGATATCTATACTGTTATCACTTTCTCATCCAAACATCACGAGATTTCTTTGTGGGTTTACTGATGAGGAAAAGAAGGAGTGTTTCTTGATAATGGAGCTTATGAGTAGAGATTTATCAAGCTATGTAAAGGAGATTTGTGGGTATCGTAAGAGAATTCCATTTCCTCTCCCTGTAGCTCTGGATTTGATGCTTCAGATCGCAAGAGGAATGGAATATCTCCACTCAAACAAGATCTTCCATGGGGATTTGAATCCTTACAACATTCTGGTTAAGCCAAGAGCTTGTTCTACAGATGGGTATGTGCATGCTCAGGTGTCTGGGTTTGGGCTACCTGTTGTGAAGTTCAAGAACTCTTCGAATCAGAATGAATCCCTACCGTTCATATGGTATGCTCCAGAAGTTTTGGAAGAACAGGATCAATCAGGAAGTACACCGAGTTGTAAATATAGTGAGAAATCTGATGTTTACAGCTTTGGGATGGTTTGTTTTGAGCTTCTGACAGGGAAAGTCCCTTTTGAGGATAGCCATCTTCAAGGGGATAAAATGAGCCGAAACATTAGAGCAGGGGAGAGGCCTCTTTTTCCACACAGTATGCCAAAATATGTGACAAACTTAACGAAGAGATGCTGGCATACGGACCCGAATCAAAGGCCGGGGTTCTCGTCGATATGTAGGATTCTTCGGTATGTAAAGCGATTTGTTGCGATGCATCCTGATTATAGTAGTCAGACCGATCCCGCTACGCCGGCGGTGGATTACTGTGACATTGAGTCATGTTTGTTGAGGAAGTTGTCATGTTGGGGATCATCAGCAATAGTAGATATCCCATTTCAGATGTTTGTTTTCAGAATCGTTGAAAAAGAGAAAACTGGTGGCAGCAGCGTTGTTAAAGATACCTCAGAATCAGGAAGTGATGGCGCCTCAGCTTGTGGGGATGAAACGACATCCTCTACGGATGAGCCTTTCCCAACGCTGGTTGAAAAAAGATTGCCAGTTTCACGTGAAAGCACCAACAGGAGGCTTTCATTGTCAAAGAACAGTTCTGATGTTAAGTACAACAAGCTACCAGGTTCATCTCCTTATTTCTCATGCTTGCTTCAATTATTACTTGAATTGTGAACTGCACAGACCAAACAATGAAACAAAACATCCCTTTGTTGTTAGTCTATTGAGAATCGGAGAGATCCACGTCGGTTGGGGAGGAGAACGAAACATTCTTTATAAGGGTGTGGAAACCTCTCCCTGACAAACGTGCTTTAAAAACCTTGAGAGAAGCCTAGAAGAGAGAGCTCAAAAAAAGGACCATATTTGTTAGCGGTGAGCTTAGACGGTTACAAAGGGTATCAAAGCCTGAAACCGGGTGATGTACCAGCGAGGAGGCTGAGCCTCGTAGGGGGTGGATTGTGAGATCCCACATCGGTTGGGGAGGAGAACAAAACATTCTTTATAAGGTGGATTGTGAGATCCATCAGTCGGAGAGGAGAACAAAACATTATTTGTGTGGAAACCTCTCTTGCTAGTGGTGGGTTTGGGGCCTAAAGAGGACAATATCGGCTAGCGGTGGGTTTGGGCTGTTACAAATGTTATCAGAGTCAGACACCGAACGATGTGCCAGCGAGGAGGCTGAGCCTCGTAGGGGGTGGATTGTGAGATCCCACATCGGTTGGGGAGGAGAACAAAAAACATTCTTTATAAGGTGGATTGTGAGATCCATCAGTCGGAGAGGAGAACAAAACATTATTTGTGTGGAAACCTCTCCTGCTAGTGGTAGGTTTGGGGCCTAAAGAGGACAATATCGGCTAGCGGTGGGTTTGGGCTGTTACAAATGTTATCAGAGTCAGACACCGGACGATGTGCCAGCGAGGATGCTGAGCCTCGAAGGGGGGTGGATTGTGAGAGCCCACTTCGGTTGGGGAGGAGAACGAAGGGTGTGGAAACTTCTCCCTAGCAGACGTGTTTTAAAAACTTTGAGGGGAAGCCCGGAAGGAAAAGCCTAAGGAGGACAATATCGGCTAGCATTGGACTTGGGTTGTTACAAATGGTATCGGAATCAAACACCGGATGATGTGCCAGTGATGAGATTGAGCCCCAAAGGGGGTGGATTGTGAGATCCCACATCGGTTGAAGAGGAGAACGAATCCTTTTTTATAAGGGTGTGGAAACCTCTCCCTGATATCTTCCTAGCAGACGCGTTTTAAAAACCTTATGGGGAAGCCCTTAGTTGGGGAGGAGAATGAAGCATTCTTTGTACGGGTGTGAAAACCTCTCCCTAATAGACGCGTTTTAAAAACCTTGAAAAAAGCCTGGAAGGAAAAATCCAAAAAAGACAATATCTACTAGCGGTGGGCTTGAGTCATTACATATTATCTCGTTCTTTTAGGATCTTCGTGAATGAATGAACAAACTGAAACTGATACTAACAGATGGTTGTTGGCTCCATCCCATAGGTACACCGCAAGGACGATTTTCAAGGCCGCCACAAATCAGTCCTCGAGGGCGTAGCATGAGAATGAATTCTGAAAGCCAGCTTATAGCAATGACTCCAAAGGTTAGAAGATTATCTGGCCACGCCTCAGATTCTGAGCTACCCTAAAAGCCAAGGAACAAGTATCGACGTAGATGGTTACACTCTCATGATTTACGCATCGACATGCTCATGAACGTTCCCGGAACAATGGGCGTCACAGACAAGTTCTTCTTCTTCTTCTTCTTCTTCTTCCCTAGAAGGGTGGGTGGAAAAGGCCATGGCACTGTGTTTGGAGCTGTGTTTTGAAGATGAGAATGATCCAACATATTTTGTAAATAATAGGAATTATGGGTCTTAGAGAGCAATCAGAGGAAGTGGGGAATAATGGATCAAACAATATATCTCTTTCAGAGTTTTGGTGTTCATCTTAAATTCTAAGTGCAGCTCATGAACATGTAAATGAAAGCAACAACCCAAACACTGCACGTTGCGAGGAGGTTCCCTACCTGCCCTGCTGCACACCGCATCGGAAGAGGACGAAGGGGGAGAGGTCAAGAGTTCATGTAAATGGAAACAATGCTTCAAATTTTTTACTAAAACCAGATTTCATATCAGATGTATTGCTTTGATGCTGGTTATAACATTGGGAATGAGAATTTAATTTCGTGTCGTTGTGAAGTGTCACAATCGTACTCTTTTAGAAATTGTAAAGCGATTGTGCAGCACTTATTCTCGAGTAAGTGAGCCGACTGAACTTGGGTCGTCATTGACACAAACCTATGTATGCTTAAGTCTATGATTTATGTCTCGTGATTATGCAGTACTTACTCTCGAGTAAGTGAACCAACTAAAACTTGGGTCGCTATTGGCGTAGACAACCTATGTTCAATACTGACCAAACCTAATGACTATACTTGTAAAAAGTAAAACCTAGCCAAAACTAAGGTAACAGTCTACACATGTAAAAAGTAAAACCTAGCCAAAACTAAGGTAACAGTCTACACATTTTCTTTCGTTCTTCGATTTCTAAAACTATTGCTTTTAGTTATGGTATACACATTTTCTTTCGTTCTTCGATTTCTAAAACTATTGCTTTTAGTTATGGTATACACATTTTCTTTCGTTCTTCGATTTCTAAAACTATTGCTTTTAGTTATGGTATAAGGTTATAGCAAGCAATTTTATTCCAAACTAATGATAAGAATATTTTTTAATAAATTTTTAAAATTTAAGGGTATGATTGAATCTATTGAAAGTTTAAGTGAATATTTAAATAAAATATTGTGAGATCCAGCGTCGATTGAAAAGTGTAACGAAACATTCCTTATAAGGGAGTGGAAAACTCTCCATAGTGTATGCATTTTAAAATCGTAAGACAAACGAGGATACGTAATGGGCCAAAGCGGGCAATATCTGCTAGCGGTGAGCTTGGACTGTTACAAATGATATCAGAGACAGACATTGGCAGTGTGCCAGCGAGGATGCTGGCTCCTAAGACGATGAATTGTGAGATCTCACATTGGTTGGAGAGGAGAACGATTCACTCCTAATAAGGGTGTAAAAACTTCCCCTAGTAGACGTATTTTAAAACTATAAGACTGACAGTGATACGTAATGTACCAAAACAAACCGTAGCGACAAGCTTGAGTTATTAAAAGTATAATGTTTATTATACTTATAGTTATTTAAAATAAAGTAGTACAGGAACATTTTCTGTAACTTAGCCTAATTTTTATAAATAAATTTGTTAGCTTTTTTTTTTAATTTATATATAAATTGAAAGAGTATAATGGTGAAATCGTTCTTTTCTTTTTATTTTTTTAAATATAAAAAAACAATTTGGTTAATTTACAAACTTAATTTTTAATTCAAAGGTTAATATTTATTTAGTTCTTACAATTTCTTTTAAAAAAATATTGAATCTTCCACATAAAATTTAAACTCATATCTAAAGAATCAATTAAACCTAAAATAAACTTACTTAAATACAAAATTATAAGTTTAAGGAATTAAAATTAAAAATAAGAAAATAAGGCATTTAATTAATTATTGATGAAAACAAGTACTTGTTAAGTCGTTTTTTTTTTCTAAATTAATAGAAAAAAAAATACTCTAACGGTTATGAAAACCTCTAAAATTTTCAAAAATTTCAATAATATTTTAAATTTTAAAAATATTAAAAAAAATATTCTTATACTAGTATTTTATTTCAAAAATATTTTTTTAATTCTTTAGTTTAAAAAAATACTCATGAAATTTTAAAAGTAGTGCTAATATCCTTTACCTTTATTAAAAAAAAATTCAAATTTTTTTTTTTACCATCGGTAAATAAAAACCTCAATAGATTATCCCCCAACTTTTTAATGTTAATTTTGAAAGTATATGAGTGTTTTTGAAACTTAATAAAGTAGTACGAGTATTTAAAAGTAATATTTTCGAATTTTTTTTACAATTTAAGAATATTATTGAAATATTATTATTATTATTATTATTTTTTTTTTTTAACAGGCGACTTATCATATACTTGAAATGATTTAAAAACCAATCCCCTCTAAAAAATAAAATAAAAAAATAAAAAAATAAAAAAATAGTAAAAATTAGTTTAATCATCATTTAATTTATTTTTACTTTTAGTCGTTTGAAAAAAGTCTAAAAAAAAGTCAAAGGGGATCAGGTTTTAGCAGTAACTAAAAATTAACTCCAAATTAAATCACAAAATTAACGATAAACCTTAATTTGCTAACTAATTAGTCCAAAAAAGAAACCCCATTAAAGCAATCGGAAAGCTTGAAATGAAAGAATCGTGAAGGGTTGACTTTGGCGTCCTGATCTTCCCACAATTCTTCAGCTTCCCAAATTCAAGTCAGTTTCTTTTCGTTGACTTTTGTTTCTATATAACATAACCCTTTTGTTTATAAAAACATGTTCTTCTAAACCTTCATCTTTTGTGTTCATCCCTAACCTGTTCTCTTTTCTTCTTTAAATTTTTTTATTTTGTTTGCTTATCGAACTCGTAAATAACTTAAATGTAAATATGTTAATTTAACCTGTAGAGTCGGGATCTAGTGGAGACCCACTCCAAACGAGAACGGAGATAGGAATTATATTCTTTGCCCCTATCAACACCTACGAGTCTGCTCGATCCCCTATCTTGCCTCACTTTATATATGAATACATGCATGCATGTTATTTATTATATATTATATATATATAAATAAAGTATGAAAGATTATATTGTACGTAGAAATTATGAAATATTATTGAATTTATTACTATGTTTTATATTTTTCTAATAGAAAACAAATATTTAAAATGAATATATATTTTTTTTAATATGTTAAAAATGGAAGAAAAAAAAAAGGGTGGGAAACCCGATTCTCACGAAAATAAATGAAAAATTTTGTAAAAATGACTAGGAGGCGGGGACGAAGATAGTCAAAATGGGGTCATATCTACCTAAATATTGTAAATTTAACGGAATCAATATCATATTCTAACAAAATATATATATATTGTTAAATATTGCAGGTAAAAAATGATGGAAGAGACAAGATTAAATGAATCAGATATCAAAGAAGAACAAGAAATGAGAGACGATAGTAAAGGAGAAGCTAGTCAAAACACGGGGTCGGGGTCGGGGTCAGGTTCAGATTCAAGTTCATCGTTTCTATCGGAGATGAACCTTGTTTTTGTGCTTCTTTCATTGCTTCCTCGTGAAGATTCAAATGGTGAAGAGGGTGAACTCACGAAAGCAAAAGAGGTTGAAGCCATTACAACTTACAATATAGCTCGATCGAGTGTAAAAAAGAAAGATGTGATCGAAGCCAAGCCAGAACGACGACGAGTAGCTCAAAGGTTCCATACAACAATAAAGGATCACAGGTAACTTTATCCTCTTTTTTACCATTCCTTAGTTTCCATTTGAAAAAAAGAAATTACCTCTCAGGTAAATTGTTAATTTTATGTTGTATGCAGGCATGGCAGAAAAATGTGAAAAATGTGAAGAGGACAGTAATATTATATGTTTGTACTAATAATATGTACATAACCACTTGTTTCTATAAAGTTTTGGTATTATATTCACCGTGTAAAGAAGAAGATGCTCAAAATGCTTATGAAATTATTCACTTTCAATCAAATATGTTTGTCTCAATAGCGTAGGGAGGGCTAATTTGCTTGTAATTTGCTTGTAATTTGCTTGTACATGTATGCAAAGTTCTAACTACAAATATCACTTCTAAACAATCAAATATGTTTATTCATATTCACGCTTCAAATTTTAGTAAAGTGAAGAAAGTTCTGAAAATAGCTCAACTAATATTGAACCTACAATGTTAGCTCAACTATCAACTAATATTGAACCTACAATGTTAGCTCAACTAATATAGAACCTACAATGTTTTAGCGTCAATTTAAGACCAAGAAAAATGTTTAAGATTCAACATTAAGCACCTTGGAGCTGTTTCATGATAGATCCGAACACTTGCGTTAGCAACTTTCAGGCCATAATTGCTCTAGGACCAAGAGAATAGAGGTTTGAATTTCCACCTAGTATGACCATAATTAAACTTTACCATAAGAAAAAAAAAATCATTCTTACATCTAATCTTACATCCAAGCATTTAAGCATTAACATAACTGACAATCTAATTATAACTCTATTAGTTAAAACATATATATTTACCGAACGAGAAAAGTTGGGTCCTTGCCCACAAGGTGTTCAATATTATTTCTTCAAAGGTTTTCATGCGTCTTTCAACAAATCATATCACGCCATGGTAATAAACTAATAGTACCTTAAATCTTAAGATTAGGTAAAAGGGCCCATGTTTGGTGCCTTACATCACAATGTTCAATTCCCACATAGTCATCGTAACTATTGAAAAAGAAAGAGAGAGAGAGAGAGAGAGAGAGAGAGAGAGAGGCCTTTAAGTAAACATATCAACCAAATAGCTAAACACATCATTTTTCTCATACATCAATTGAAGATGCCAGTTAGCATTATCTTCTTCGGGTAAAATTAGTTGCTCGATATCCGACCCGAATTTCAAAAGCTTGTTTCATATCTATGGATGTGAGTATGACAAAATCAACACTGCAATTCAAACACAAAGGAGGTTAAGAGGTTTGCAATTTAACCTTAATATTTGAACTTCTAATTTCATATCAAAGTAAAGGAATAAAGAAGACACCATGAATATAGAACACCTGAAATATAAAAGAACATCACGGATTTGAAAACTAGATTCAATAAAGCTATGCTCTCCCAAATCTCAAGGAGACCACAAATGTGCTTATTCTATCGTCAATAAGTTTACTGACATAGCATAAGAACAAAAGCTTATGCTAGCACGAGTTTGTCAGAAGATATTTAAAATCAAGGAAGCAAATTATGAACACACTCAATACTGCCTTAAACTAGTTATTGGAGAGAGGATGATTAAAACACCTAGTATACCATCTCCCCTTGCCTACAAAAATAGCAGCTCGTTCAATCGTTCAATCGTTCAACCGTTCAACCGTTCAACAAACGTAAGTTAAGTTAGTACCCAATAATCAGTCTGAGATCCTAATCTCAACTCCCAAAACGTCCTTCACCATCTCGTACGACACAAATGCGATTGCAATTGATGGGACAACCTGAACAAGGCAATAGGAGAGAAATCAGATAATATCTTTGATTCAGGGAAATACTATTAAAGTTAGTTCATTAATCAACTTGTAATAATTATGCTCGTCAAATTTAAGCCAGGAACGCTATGAACCACCCAAAAGAATACACAAAGCCAAAAATTCAAAGGGACCACTTGGGGATGTATTTTATAATGCTTCTAATCTGAATGGGAATGAATGGGCAGCATTTACAATAAACATTGACAACAATCTTCAAAATTCTAATATAACAAAATCAATTATGATATGAATACAGCTCAGCTAGGAGGAACTAAAAAATTAAACTATTTTTTAACATTTAAGAGGTGAAATTATGATTATTATTCGTTGGAGTACTTTTAAAAGCTCCAGAGCTAGTTTCTTATGCAGGGGTGGGACAAAATGTTAATAGCAACCGGCTAAAATCTGGGGGCCACTAACCACCCACCCAACAAGAATATTAGATACCCTATAACAACGATGCCTCAGATTGTAAGGTGAAAAAACAACTATGTGGAATAGTCCAGATGAAGCTGGCCCTAACACCCATCTTAATCTTTTTTGAGCAGATTAGATATAATACGTGTCGTTTGTAGAGTTTTTGAGACAAACGTACATCATACTGGTAATTAAAATAACTGCGGCTGGAGAGGAGTAGCAACCTATCCCTATGGTCGTAAGTTATGGGTAACAAGAAACGTAAATCTCTCAAAATGAGTTTTACGATGCATATCTTTCTCTCACTTGTATACTAAGTTAGTTAAGCTGCAATTCCAACCAAGGGGAAATCTTGGAAACTGGAATTGGATCTTGCTTATTGGGCTTTCCTTGTCCAGAAAAAAGTTCCAGTCTATCTTTAGTCTATCTTGAACATCATAACAGCTCTCACTTTTTCCGTTTTCTTGGGCATTCTAAAACCATCCTATGCATGGCTAAACAATCTTTTAACATAAAAAAAGGAGGCTATGGTATCATGCAATATGTAACACAGTTCTAAAAACCATTTGCAAAACAATGCACTGAGACCTCATTGATCCCCCAAACATTACATACAAGATTTCTCATCTTCCATCAAATTCAGAATCAGATATCAATCAATCAACTACTAGATAATGCATCGTATTAGTATAAACAAGCTAAGACAGAGAAAGAGCATGCCTAACCTTTACTGAGTTGGGGACCAAACCCTTGTACAATGCTCTGAAGCCTTCATAACGAACTGTTTTTCGAAAAGCATCAACCATGCCAGTGTACTCGAGGGGTGCCTTACTTCTTCCATCACCAGTGACTACGGAAGCAGCATTATTCCAGCCCACCATCTGCATTCTTCTACGAATGACATCAAGAGGATAAGCAACAGTTTGACCGACTGTTCCAGCAGCAGCTCCACATGCTAGACGTGTTGTCACACTGAGCTCTGAATCTTCAACAAGTCCAAATGGTTTACTTTTAATCAACCAGTCTTTAAGCGATTCATACACAGCAAAGTTGAGACCCACGTAAGGAACCTGCAAAATGGAACGAGTTTAATTTAAACTTCATGCACTATACTTTTTTGTATGCATTTTAGTTATTCTCATGCTAAAAATTTCTTGTTGTTTTTCTTTTTTCTTTCTTTTCTTTTCTTTTTCCTTTTTTTGAAAATACACACTATCTTATAGTTCATGATACTTCCATATACAAGAACTAATAAAATATAAAATACTTTGAGAGCCTAAATAAATCATCATCTATTCCTAACAATACATGTTATTGCAATGTACAATATTTTTTTAGTGCACTTTGCTGCACTCAATTGAACCTACTAATAAGCATCTGCAACCTCTAGTTGAGCAAGAGCCTCGTCAATGCACCTAAAAAATTACAATGGCATCACATATTTACAACTATAAAAATAAGAAACTTACAACTCCAATGACAGAAGGAAGCCAACCCTTGTACAAAGCCCTTGGACCTTCTTCCCGAAGCACCGTTGAAAGAGCATGGAATATTCCTCTGTACTGGTAAGGAGACTTATCTGTCTGAAAAACAAAATTCATTTCAAATTTATTGAATTTTAATTTGACTGAAAGAATATCAAAATGTCACAACATAAAATTACATCACAACATTTGTTCATATCCGAGATTTTAGATACTCGGATATGATATGAAATTGGTAACTCATCAGAAATATATTATGATACAAAGGGCAAGTAACTGAGAATGAGAGTACCTGCACAGTTAGTCTGCCTCGCACCATGTCCATAGGGTAAGTTGCTGACATGGCAATTATTCCAGCACAAGCTCCAGCACCAAGACGTAGAAGAGGAGTCAGTTGTGCATCTTCTGCAGAAAATAATGACAAAATAGGCTTCAGATTGAGATTTGTGTATGAGAAAATAATGACAAAATAATGACTCTTGTGGTCTCTCATAACAGCTATAAGGTCAGATATCACATAATAAAACTGAAAAATGGCAACCAAAATGAACTTACGGTCACCAGTCTTCTCCCTGTAAAAGGCCAGTATTCCCCTATCAATGGAAAAGAACAAAGATATTAGCCATTTAGCAAATATTAAAGAGAAAATTAAGGCGTTTAAGGAGTGTATCCTGGACGTATGGGAGGTTGCTTAATTGGCACATTAGTAAGTTTACCAACAAGTATGAACTGTTTTGTAAATCATTGATCTTATTTTTGTAAACTCCTGTTCCAAATGAAGCACTACGTTGAAAGATACATAGTACTCTCTCGGATCAATCTCTCTCAAAAAGTTAACTTCAACAGATACGCAACCCCAATAATCCTATTTGTCAGAATGAAAGAGTATTTATTACAGGTGATCAATTACTAGAGTTTGTGTTTTCCTAATAAAGCAAGAATAATGGAATTCAGCCAGTAGTCATCAAAGACATGAAAACAGGGTTTAAAGGTACTTTCTATCGCATACCACCTGGCACACCAGCTAGAAATAACTTCATTCCTCAATTTACCAAGATGGGTGATTATGATCACGATTAGACAACTGCCAACTTTTCTTGCAAATGTGGTTATGTAAGTGCAACCAACAAATGAGTACGTTCAACAATGTCATTCATACAAATTCAAGCAAAATAAAGCATTGCACCCTCCAACGCGTGCATCAAATTTCACTTAAAACACTTAAGTCAACCCTTTCTGAAGGCAAAATTGAAGATGAATATTTTGCATCATTATGACAGACCACCGACTTCAAAACATACCGAGAAGCTTGCTCATAGCTGAAGAATTTTACTGCTGAATTTGGTACTATACGAGCACAATTTGTACCATTGCCTTTGAATAATCCTCGAAAACCCTCAGTTCTCCAAATATATTTCAAGCCTTGTATCGTCCCATTATATTTTATGCTATGAGGATTCTGGACCTGTTTGTAGAAGCAACTATGTAAGATGTTGTAGCTATGTATATCCTACTTTGTGCATGCTCATAACCCTTGTGATTTGAGTGTATGACACCACAATGATCAAATAATACCAAAGAAAAAAAAGACTAATAATGAAAAGATTAGACAAACCTGTAATAATATCTTCAAACGCTCCAAAGGGGCAACAGCAGTTCGAGACCTGAACATATACAGAAGAAAATTTCAGAAAATGATTAAAATGAATCGAAAACTCAGGTTTGAAGTTCCAAAAATCAGGTAATTCGGAATACTATGGAAACGACGCAGTCAAGATTTTAAAAACCTGTACGGTAAACGCAATAAACCGTTACTAACCATCTTTTCCAGGTCAAAAGTTACGATATACCAAATCCATCAACTTCAATTGTCAGTCTGATTTAACTATTCAAATTATTGACGGTCCGAAATTCAATTGTTTAGTTTTTCTCTCCTACATTTTTTCTCTTAAACGAACAACCAAAGCAACGAGAAAAATAAATAAATACTCAACCGACGAGCGAGAATTTAAACAGGCAGAAAAATGAGAGAAAAATAAATCTATAATCATTCAACGTAGATTTAAATTGATAGAAGTCATAGTTCACAGGGAAACGAAATGGAACTCACACTCCACCGGCGACTCCACCAGCAACCAGAGATTTGCAGATGCTAAGCAGAGCATAACTAGGTGCTTTGACGCCTTCTCTCGCAAGTTTCGCCTCCTCTGCCAGGTTTACGATCGTAGAAACAGCCGATTCGCTTCGTTTGACGTCCTCCGAAGCCATACAAGAAATCAACGAAACAGAAAATGAAGTCGAAGATCACCGAAAACCTAAGTCGCCGTAATTGGAAGCGTGATCTCAGCCTCCAAACAAAGATTCCGGTGATTATCAGAGAGCAAGGTTTTGCTTCTCTCTTTCGTCAGTGTTAATCGCGGAGGGAAGAGAGAACGTTGCGGCTGCAGCTGTTGCGAAGTCATGAGCTTCTTTGAGACCTCGAAACTACTACCGTTAACTAACGTCGTTTGTTTTGATGTTGATTGACGGCGTTTATTGGTGGTTTCGGCTTGCTTTGAATTTAGATGAATTCTCAGCCACTAGAGTTAGTCTTCTGTAAATAGAAAAAAGCGCTGTACTCGCCATAATAAATGAACACGTGGCATTCCTAGAGATATTACGCTGCATGAAGGAACACTGCAATCACAAATTCTCACCAATCAGATTCAACCGTTAGGCTAAGAAAATCAGATTCTTTATTTTGATTTTCCAATTCTAAAACTGAATAATACACTATTTTTCCAACTGTTTTGTGTTTTTTTTTTCTACCTGTAAGTATATGAATAAATCAATAGAAACTTTTTATTTTAATTATATTTAGAAATTTAAATACTATTTTTGGAACGACCCAGATCCACTCTCATGAGATATTGTCCTGTTTCCGCTCCCGCTCAACACTTTAAAACTCGTCTACCAGTGAAGGTTTTCAACAGTGGTTTGAAACTCGTCTACTGGGGAAGGTTTCCAACCGTGGTTTGTTCTCCTCCCCAACCAATATGGGACATCACGAGTGTCTTTAATTTCAATCCAGATTTGACATTTCTCGTTAATTAGAAATGTCTATTTATTTCATAGGGACTTACCTTGAATATAGCGAAACATTCACGTTCTAACATTAATATAACGTTTTATTCAATACTATAAGGTCCGACGTCGATTGAGGAGAGAAACGAAACATTCTTTAGAGTATAGAAACTTCTCCTTATAGACGCATTTTAAAATCGTAAGCTTGGTGGCTAAGGAAACCAGCTAAAACAAATAATATCTGTATGCAGTGGTTTGAGCTGTTACAAATACTCTCTAATACTTAAGTCACTATCTTAGTTTTTAATGATTGACTTCAAATAATTTAACTTAGCAACTTTCCTTCCAAACCAACAAATATAAAAGGGTAAATACGAAATTATACAATTAAAAATCGAGTTTTTTCACTTGGGTCTTCGCTATCTAGGTGGAGAGATTGAAATCTCGACCAAGGTTGGGTATGTATATTAACCAATCTGGTTTTGATCGCTCGTGAATTAGATCTAAAATGTTTATACTAACACAAATTATCTAAAAATTTACTGTATTATTAGACAATATAGCTTTAATTGAACTAGGAAAAAAAATAACGTAAGAGATCTTAGTGTTTAGACGCACAAAATCACTGTTATTATATTTTTGTGAGTAATTTTGAAATGGTTAAAATTATTTTTATCGCTCTATATTTGATTTTACACTTTAAAATATGATTTTTTTATATATATCTTAAACATTAATTTTAAAATATGATTTTTATATCTTAAAAATTAAATTTAAATAATTTGGAGTAATTTTGAATAGGATAAATATAACTTGAAAATAAATTGTGGTTTAATGTCCTAATTAATTCTGGCATTAATTCTTTTGATAGGGCCTATGAGATCTATTATTGAAGTTTAATTTGGGAAATTTAAGACTCAAATATATATATTCATAACTATTTTTTTTAATTTATTATTCCTTATCCAAAAACATATTCTTCCTTAAGCCAAAAGCACCACCACCCCACTCATCTATCCGACAAGCGACAACCAAAGGCGACAGAACCGGCGCCGACTGCAGCAGCCGACAGCAAATTTCGGCGGGACTATATGTCAGAATTTAGTGCAACTTATTTGTAGTTTGAATTAGTCAAGATATTCGTAATCCGTTAATATTTGGAGAATATATTAGATATTTAATATTTTTTTGTTTGTGATTTGATTAATAGTATATTTTATTTTATCGAGATTTAGTTAGTTTATATTTTTTTTATTTACAGGTATTAGTAGTAGCTTGTATTCTATTTAAACACTGTAAATATAAGATTGAACTTTCGATCCCAATTTTATTTTTGATTTGTTGTTTTTAGTAATAATATTTTCAGATAGGGGTAGATATTGTGTCAGTTGGTATCAGAGTCAAGTTGGTAACCAAGGGTTTGATATTATTACTCAACTATATGAATGGCGGAAGTGTTTCTATGAGTATAGATATGGAAAAACTGGTTGACAATAATTATAATTATTGGAAGTTACGTATGGAAGCATATTGACAGGGGCAACATTTACCGTAGATACTCCACAGAATGCTGGAAGATCAAATGTGGAAAAGTCTTATACCTTGCGAACTTTGATTAGCATGCTGGAAGATCAAATGTGGAAAAACCCTATTTACCTTGCGAACTTTGATTAACATGGTGGAAGATTAAATGTAGAAAAGCCTTATTTACCTTGGTAACTTTGATTAGGAAGGAGTATATTGATCATGTTCGTGATTTAAGTCACCAAAGCAAGTATGGGAAACACTTCAAAAGCTGTTCACTAAGAACAATAGAGTGCTAACTCAAGGTAATTTTTCTATTGAATAATATTTCTGGAGAGTGAAAATTTTGTTTTATGAAATTTCAGAATTAGATGTTGAGAAGCCAGTGAGTGATGCTCGATTACGGCGTTATCTTATTCGTGGATTACGAAAAGACTTTATGCCCTTTCTTTCCTCAATACAAGAGTAGGCAAATCAGCCTACGGTTATTGAATTGGAGAATTTGCTTTCTAATCTGTCTTTATAGACTACAATGAAGAATGGATTGTCGATTTTGGTTGTTCTCATCATGCAACTGAAAATGAAACTCTTCTATCAGATGTTCGTCTACACTGTTAGAAGAAGAGTAAAAAGCCCAGCAAAGTGGCTGAATTGGAATCACGGCATTCTTAACTCCAAGAGAAACTAAAGAAAACAAGTGATCAACTGAGCGCATCCGAATCACACAAAAAGCAAGCCCATCAGGAAGCAGAAGAAGGAAAGAAACAACTATTAGATATGTCTGCAAAGTTTGAAGAATCCCAACAGCAGGTGCTTGAGCTCTCAGCTTCTAAGGAAGATCGTGTTCAAGAACTGCACAAACTTTCTCAAGATCGCGATCAAAGCATGGGAGTCTGAACTTGAAGCTGTTCAGAAGCAGCACGCAATGGATGCTGCTACATTGGCCTCCGCCATGAATGAAGTTTAGAGGCTCAAGGTTCAGCTGAACATGGTATCTGAATCCAACCAAACCCGAAGTAACCTCGCTAAGTCTGTACAAGTTGAGATGAATTATTTAAGAACACAGCTCTTAGAGACACTCTCCCTTGTTGAAAAACTGAAAAAATGAGCTCAGTTACTGACTCTGAAGCTTAAGCCCTCAACATTGCAAGGAAAAACCAAAGTCAATTCGAAATAGGCTTCAATCAGTTGGAATCAAAGCTGTTGAAGCCTACAACTCTTTGTCATTACAAATGGAGCAATCAAAATATCGTAATTCATGGAGGGACTGGAGGGAAGGGAAGAGGCCAGAAAGGTTTAAATTTTGGTCGTGTTGGTGGTGGTCAAAGTTCTAGCAGTGGTTCACAGCAACTCTATGGCAACCAAGAGCCGGAGGAATTCCTCCGCCAGGACCAATGCAGCCACTTAACTCCACGCATGTCACCCGATCCAGGCCCACCAGTTTCTCCAGGTGTTTTTATCCCACCATTCTCTCGTCCAGTTTGGCCTAGTGCTCGTGGTATTGATATGAGTATGTTAGTTGTTCCACCACGACCATTAGGACCTAGATTTCCTCCAACCATAGGGACTCCATCAAGCGCTGCCATGTATTTTAATCAATCAAGCTCTGGAAGAGGCGTTTCTTCAGGTGTAGCTGGGCCGGGTTTCAATAACTCTAGACCAGTCGGACACGGTGCTCAACCTGAATAAAAATCCTAGTGATTTTGTGGATGTTGATTGGGTTGGTGATGCGAACGATAGACGCTCCACAAGAGGTTTTTGTTTTACAGAAGGCTTTGCTGCAATTTCATGGTGTAGTAAGTGTCATCGCAGGATGTTGAATTGTAGAAAATACATACTAATGAGCAAGTTGGAGACATATTTACTAAGGCACTTGACAAAGTGAAGTTTGAAATTTTTGGTAAGGCTCTTGTAATTATTAAAAAAATAAGCTTGCACTAAGGGAGAGGCTGTCAGAATTTAGTGCAACTTATGAGTAGTTTGAATTAGTCAAGATATTAGTAATAAGTTAATATTTTAATAATATATTAGTTATAAAATATATTTTATATATTCCTAATCT
Source organism: Cucurbita pepo subsp. pepo (assembly GCF_057944985.1). Lineage (NCBI taxonomy): Eukaryota > Viridiplantae > Streptophyta > Magnoliopsida > Cucurbitales > Cucurbitaceae > Cucurbita > Cucurbita pepo. The sequence continues at coordinate 3,560,606 of NC_141805.1, read as the reverse complement.
GTTAATATTTTTCCTTTTATAATTTGATTAGTAGTATATTTTATTTTATTCTCAAGATTTAATTAGTTTATATTTTTCTATGTATTAGTTGGTAGCTTGTATCCAATTTAAACTGTGAATATCAATGAACATTGAACATTCGATCCCAATTTTGTTTCTCATTCTTAACTATGTTTTGTTTCTTTGAGTAATAATATTTTCAGATCTATTCATATTTTTGAGTGGTAGATATTGTGTCATGTTCCAACACCTCCAACAAATCCATGCCCCTAACCACGCCAGCTTCTTCTTCGTTGAGTCTTCTCCTTCCATGGACCACTTCGACAGCTAAACTCATTGCTCGTGCTCCGGCAAACCCTAGCAGATGGCGGTGAGCCATGGACCACAACGACAATTCTCTCATCTCTATCATCTTCGCCCGTGGCCCACAACGATTCCTGTTGTGCGTCGTAATGCCACAACCTTCAATGTTCTGATACCACTTGTTGTGTCATAATGCCACAACCTTCAATACTCTGATACCACTTGTTGTACCCTAAACGCCACAACAACAATGCTTTGATACCACTTGTTATAACCAAATGCCACAACCAAAATGTTTGGATACCCAATTGTGGTAGTAGAAAGCAGAACTAAGATCAATCACACTCACACATCCACAAACAAAAAAATACAAAAATTTACGTGGTTCGGAGAGAAGAAATTCCCCTGCATCCAATGTTAGCCAATCACTGTAACCAAAAGTGTTTACAAAGTGTATCTTTCACACTCTCACACTACAAAATCTCTCCTACAAAGGCAAAGACAGAGGATGGTCGGGGAAAGACAAGGACGAGGGTGGAGAATATTCATCGCTCGGTCTCCCTTTAACTTGCACGAATTTTTGTTTCACTTCTTCCTCCATTAGAGATGATCCTTTGCAACAGACTTCAAACAACGTTCTTTTGTCCTCAAATAATTAGATGAAAACAAAATTAATTTTAGTTAATCTCTTCTAAATACGTCTATTTTGCAGGCCATATTCATTAAATAACCAAATAATAGACTTTTTAGCAAAGCTTGGAAGTTAGTTAAAGTTCTTAATCATAGATTAAAACTTAGTTAATCCAAAAGAGATTTGTAATATATAAAAGAAAATAAATTAAAATAAGAGATAAGGAATATCAGGTTCCACATATTACGACCACGACATAATGGTGAAAACAGCAAGAATCGAGCTCACATCATAATTTTGTCACTTTCTTCAAGGTGAAATGTCCAAGAATTTTGTCGTTTTGTGGTTATTTCTCCCCATTTCACTTTCAGATAAGCTTACGTTCACTTAGAAGGCCTTATCAATAACATTTTAAAAATTCATGTCGAAAAATATACCAAAATGACTAAAATATCCCCAGACTAAATTTACGACCAATACAATCTAATCTTAACACCCAAAACTACCCTTGATTGGTGCTATATTTAAAAGATGTCTCTCAACCTTTAAAAGTTTCAATAATATTTTTAAATTTAAAAAAATTAAAAAATACTTTAATTTTTTTAAAAAAATCAAAATAATTTAGATAAAATCCACTACCTACTTTGTTTTTTTTTTTTTTTTTTTTTTTAAGAAATTAATTTCAACGATATTTCAAAAATACCCTTTTCATTAATATTTTTAAAATTTTTAAAAGATTTTAAAAAATATTCTTACCGTTAAAATCATATTTCAAAAATATCATACTCCAATTTAAAATTAAAAAAAAAAAAAAAAAAAGTCATATTCATACAAAAATTCAAAACTTTTTTAAAGCTAATTATATTTATATATATATATATATATATATATATATATATATATATATATATATATATATATATATATATATTATTAACATTTTCCCAAATATAAATTAGTTTCTATAATGATTCAATGCCTATTATTATTTTTTGCCATCATTTTCCCATTCCCTCTATAAAACCCTACTTCCATTGCCACCTCAACAAGGAAAACAACTCCGCCCGGAAAAAATGGAGTTCCGACGTCGAGCTCTCCTCCTCTGCATCATGGTTTTGACGTTAATGGCGAAATCCAATGCTGGGAAGATGGCTATTTATTGGGGTCAAAATGGAAATGAAGGCACTTTGGCTGACACCTGCGCCACCGGAAACTACCAGATTGTGATCCTTGCTTTTCTCTCCGTCTTCGGCAACGGCCAGTCGCCGCAGATCAACCTCGCCGGCCACTGCGACCCGTTTAGTAATGGATGCACTAAATTGAGCTCCGACGTCAAGTCCTGCCAAGCTAGAGGCATCAAGGTGATTATATTTTATTATTGAATTAGATTTCCCATTTAGAAAGAAAATGAGAGGTGACTTTTTTTGGTTAGATAAATCGGGTCGGGAACAGGATTATATTTTCCGTCCCCCGAGATCATATTTTCGAACCCTACGCTCGTGATTTTGTTTTGGGCTTTCTCAAAAGACTTCATACCAATGGAGATAATATTCCTCACTTATAAACTCATGATCTTCCACTAAATTAACCAATGTGGGACTCACTTCTAATAATTCTCAATACTAATTTCATAATAGGTTATTCTTTCCATTGGAGGCGGTGTGGGAAGCTACTTCCTCTCATCACCCGATGACGCCAAAAAAGTTGCAGACTACCTATGGAACAACTATTTAGGCGGACATTCCCCATCTTCGCCTCGTCCCCTCGGCAATGTCGTGCTCGACGGTGTCGACTTCGACATCGAAGGCGGGACAAACAAGCATTGGGACGAGCTCGCAAGGGCTCTTTTGGACTTCGGCAACCGAAACGGCAAGAAGGTATTCATCACGGCTGCTCCACAGTGCCCTTTCCCCGACGCCTGGCTCGGCGACGCCCTTTCAACAGGTCTTTTCGACTTCGTTTGGTTTCAATTCTACAACAACCCACCATGTCAATTTTCAGGAGATGGCACCAATCTTTTTGATGCTTGGAAAGTATGGACTTCCAAAATTCCTCATGCACAAATCTTCTTGGGCCTCCCCGCGGCTCCGGCGGCTGCCGGCTCTGGGTTCATTCCGGCCGATGCTCTCAAATCGGTGGTGCTACCAGTCGTCAAACGCTCACCTAAGTACGGCGGCGTTATGCTATGGTCGAAGTTTTACGATGATCAAACTGGCTATAGCTCTTCCATTAAACACGCTGTTTGAGAAATGTAACATGTCCCCTCTTATACAACATCTATTTATGTATGAGTATATGTATGCATGCATGTGTATCGTGTATATATATATATTTATATGTTTGTTGGGTTTTTTGTAATAAAAGTTCGAGGGTTGTAAGTTTATTTATCTTTGATGACGTTTCAATTCAATAAATCTGAGTGGTTGTGTTCAAATATAATATTTGAAGGATATATTATTTATGGAATATATCTTAGATATTATATCCTAGTATTCTTTATTTTATTTTATTCTCAATATTTAATTAATTTATATTTTATTTACAGATATACTAGCTTGTAAAACATACTTTTGATTCTAATTCTATTTCTATTTTTTATTCTTAACCGGTTGAATTGTTACTAATGGATAAAAAATTACAAATTTTGATACAGTTTATAAGTTCATCGTCGACTAGAAAAAAATTATTTATTACTTATTAAATTAAAATAAATTAATTAATAGATAAACATATGGTACAAAATTATTTAGAGTTCAAATATTCGTCATAGTAATGTATTTAATGAATTAAAGGAAAAAAAAAACCTTATGAAATGAATCTGCTCGATTTAGAATTATTAAGAAAAATAATATTCTTATGATAAATAAAATGGGATAAAATAAACACAAATTTTTAATTTTGTGTCTATTAAAATTTATATTTTTTTTAATTTCATAAATTAAAAAAAAATTGAATGTTTAATGTTATAGATTTGTTAATTTTAATAAATATTGAAAATATATTAAATAAAAAATTGAAGGTTTGAAAATTTTGTTTAAGTTACGAATTTAGTTTTTATAATTTAAAAAAGTTAGAAATTGATTATAAATTAAAAACAATAACTCGATTAAATAAAAATAATAATTATTCGGACTTCATGTTCCCAGATCCTCTGTTCGGGAGAGGACGGCGGCGTCTTGATTTTGCGGTAGAGGCTGCGCCGATTGAAATGCGACGAGTTAGAGCTTCGAGTATCTGCTGTCTGGATTCGGTTTAAGGTTTGAAGCTCTGTGGCAATCCTCTTTTAGAAGTATTTCGATCACATTGCACGGTATTTACTCTGTTACGCTCCAACTTAACGCTTCTGGTAATATATTATGCTCATGATGCGCTGAGAGTTACTCGGAAAGTTGAATTTGGTGTAGAATTTTTGATTCTGATGCGAGCTTTAGAATTGGAATTCGTATCTTTGCATGATTAGTTACGACTCCTTGATCGATTGAGGTTAGGCGTTAGCGGTATTAGCATATGAATGACAATCGGACATTTCCCTGAGTATGCCTGAATTTGGGGCTTTGTTTTCCTCTTTGAATCACGTTCTTGCTTTGTATGATGATCGCGTAGAACATTGAATACAATCATGTATTATGATCCTTGCAGAAAACAACGTTTAAAGTTTCATTTGCTACTATGGGAAACTATCGACATTCCAGTATTCTGCATTCATCTCTATAAATGGTCTAATCTACCAGGATCAGGTCATGCTAGATCCGGAACTTTTAACTTGCACAATTTTCAGCTTATTTAGATTGAAAACCTCATTCTGTGAAAGATCCACTTCTTCACCTCTTTGTAGCGTTATTCAGAGCAAATAGACTATGGTTTACTGTGAGATCTCACATCGGTTGGGGAGGAGAACAAAACATTCTTTATAAAGGTGTGAAAACCTCTCCCTAAAATGTTGAGGTGAAGTTCGAAAGGGAAAGCACAAAGAAGGCAATATCTGCTAGTGGTGAGCTTGTGCTGTTACAAATGGTATCAGAGCCTAGGCGATGTGCCAGCGAGGAGACTGAACTCGATTGGAGAAGAGAATGAGTGTCAGCCAGCGAGGAGACTGAACTCGATTGGAGAAGAGAATTGAGTGTCAGCCAGCGAGGAGACTGAACTCGATTGGAGAAGAGAATGAGTGTCAGCGAGGACATTGGGCCTCAAAGAGGGGTGGATTGGGGGTCTCACATCGGTTGGAGGAGGGAACGAGTGCCAGAGAGGAGTTGGTTCCTGGTGTCTCCTGTTTGACCTTAAAGGAATAGACAAAAAAAAAAAAAAAAAAATGCACTTGTGACCACCATCATGTTTAGTGAATACGCTGAGGTATTGATCATGTGGTCATGTCGTCGAAGAATATATATAATTGTTTTCTTCATCGCCTTTACATCCATGAATTGCAAAGAACTATGATGCAGTTGAAAGCTTTTGCACCAGTTGGCCTGTCGAATATGATGCAGTCCTATGATGCCACATCCAAAATGATGGATTGTAAGATTGTTAAGCCTTCAAGGTTTCTGGATGAACCCCAGAGCTTCAAATTCAATACTCCAATCCATCCATCTGTTCTCATAGCCCATGCTGATGAACTCTTCTTTGATGGTTGTATCAGACCTGTTTATATAAGTCACACAAGATTGGGAGCCTCTAACACATCTGATTTTGTCCCAGTTAAGCACAATTCTTCACTTGCTTCTTTAACTTCTAGTCCATCCATAGGAAACCAATGTTGTCATTCTGGAAGATGGAGACGATCGTTACGTATGTTACTGATGCCATAAAGGAGACGCAGCTGAAAATAACTCCTGTGATGTTCAGAGTCAGAACCAATCCCCTCTTGGTTCTTCACAACCTTTTGTTGTTTTCTTTCTTGATCTTTACTGGTTATGGTCTTTGCCCGTCGCCAGGGAACACACGAATAGGTTATCACCAAAATTCAGTGCACCTTAATCTTGAATTTGATATGGCTTGTTTATGGCAAAAGAAAAGATGATAGAAAGAAGAAGAAGAATTCCCCACCACACAAGGCATTTGGGCGGTGAGGGGGACCGAAGACATTGATATGGGAAGCATGTCCCATTTGTCAACAATGAGCAACTGTTGTTGCCATTGATGCGGCGGCAAATGCCTAAGATTAAAGATCAGATCATCTTTGAGTTTCTTTGTCCACCTTCTGACTACTATTGAAATCAAATGGGTTTGAATTTTTTTGTACAACAAATGCTTCCATGTTGTTTACTCTATTCGATTATCTTGCTTCGAATAGAGTAAACAAGAATGTTATTTTCATTTTTGCATCCGGAGCTTACTAATATAAGACTAAGGATGAGAATATCATTTCATTTGTGCATGAATTTCTCAATCAAATCGACTTTTAGTTTTTCCTCTAAACCTCCTTAACTAAGTTCTTTTTTAGTAAAACCTGCCTTTGATAATGGTTTTTTCTTTCTTTTTTCCTCTTAAATTCTAAAGGGAAAATATATGTTGAATTACAAAACCTCCTCTTAGTAAAAACCTCCTTAAATGTTAGCGATGGAATTACACATTATATCACTCTATTTTGAAGTTTTTAAAAATATCAAATTAAAAATAAATTACAACTAGCTTGTCGTGTTGAGAAATATATTAGATGTTATTTTGTAAAATTGAATAAAATGTAAAAAAGTAAATTCATATTCAATTGGATAATTATTTTTTTAGTTGGACAAATAAATTGGAAGATTTGAAATTATCAATTATAAACTAAGAACATGTGTTTATAACAAACTGAGCTTTATAAGCCCTATTTGATTTTTCTCTTACTATTCCTCTATAATCAATTTATTAACATAGAATTTGAATTTTTATCTTATTTTTGGTTATAGAATTAAAGCTTCCCAGATTAAACTGGGTTTTTGAAAACATAAACAAAAGGTACATTAAAAACAAAAAAAAAAAATTAGAAGAATGGTATCGGAAGTTTTTATACTAAAATTTTAAAAATTAAAAATCAAAGACTACAAAATTATAAAATTTGAAATTTAACTATTATATTTTTCTCTGTGCTGGACCGAAATTCAACAACTCCACAAAACGTGGTGGATTTGAAGTGATCTCACTAAAGAAAGCCCAAACTCACTAAAGCTTCGCAAGTTCCAGAGAATTGAAGTGAGGATTTCGGAAGCAAATGATCAGGTTCCGCATCGGTTTGTGGTGGTTCCCGATGCTGCTACCATATCCGCCTCCGTCTTGTTCATCTTTCTAGTATAACCCAATTGTGTGCGAGTGTTGAAGGCTCTAGATCTCGCTTAATAAATATTTGTGGCATACTACAATGTCCACAGGGCAGGATGGGGAAGGCCGACAACCCCATCCTATATTGCAACTATTTCATTGACACCCGCGAGGGAAGAAATTAACAAAGATCAAATTCCAGATTTCAACTCCTCTGATGAACTTCTATGTTTCAAAATTTGGAAGAACTACGATTCCATCAGGATCCAAAATTGAAGAAACAAGGTTCAATGCTGCATTCTTGATATGCAGATGATTCAATTTGTTGTTGTAGCAGATCAGTAAAACGAGCCAAATACCTGCACGCAGAATTGGCTACCAAGAAGGTGCTGATAACATTAATGTCTGGACAACGGTATGTAAGTTCATAATCAGCAATAGTTTGGTAAGATTTTCAGTGAAGTAATTATTTGTTGTTTAAAATGGGGAAAAAGTAAAGGAATAGTGATAACTTCGTTCAGATAGCTCAACATAGTGAAGATAATAGGAGATTTAATAGAGCTTTGAACATGCTGAGACCTTCTAATCTAAACATGATGAAGCCCTCTCGGAAACATCTAAAACAGATTCTGCCTAACCACTCCAGACGAAACAAGATCAACAAATCCACTAAATCAAAAACAGTGAAAGCAGGAAGAAAAAAAATGTTGCCGAGGGTTCAAGACGATCCAAAACTAATAAAATTAGGGCGTCCTACGATTCGGCAGTCTAATCTGCGAAGGAATTAATTAAATGTTAGAGAGCACTCAATCTATGAGTTATCCTGCCCTCTGCTGGGACCTTCGCTCGAATCAACCATCTAAAAAACGCAAAATAAATTTCTATATGAAAAAAAAAATCGAAAACCGAACCAGTTATTCAGAGCTTGGCTCGGCGATCTTCTTTCACTACGATTTCCGAAGGCAAACTTGGAGCAAAAGCGCATTGATTAGAATGGCGCCCCATCCATAGGACCCTTCGGATCGGAAATAAAGAAATAAAATAAAGAAGATACGAAGCTCAGTGAATACGAACCAGACAGATATTCATCTTACAGAGGGATTATGAAGTAACCACTCTATAATCGATGATTTTCATCATTAATTTCGTTCTTCATCGCATCAATCTTCACTATTTTCCAGAAGATAAACTAGAAGAACTACAACAAAATCTCATCGGCGGTAGAGAGAGGAACCCTAATTGACGAAACCCTAGACTTCTCTGCAATGGTATGGGGTTGGAACAAGCCTAACATTTATATAGTGAATACAAACTGTGAATTGGGCTGTTGGGCCGGTTATTTGTACATCCAAATTCAAGAGCTCAAAGCCCTACTTACGATGGTTATCCCCATTTACTTACTTAATAAATAAATAAATAAATAAATTTAGTGTAAAAATTCTTTCAAATTAATATTCTTTTTAAAAATATATATAAAAACTAAATTTTTTCCAAAAAGAAAAAAATAGTTTAAGATGAAAATTTTCTAAAAAGTAAGTATAATTGAGATTGAACGATTCTTTATTCTATTTATATTTCAGAGTATATATATCGTTGAACACAACTCTATGTGGGAAATACTAACACACTATATTAAGACCAATCGAGAAGAGAATACAAGACACCGAGAAGAGAATACAAGACACCTTGTAGAAACCACTATTTTGTGTTGCTTGGTATTTCTTGTGATGATGAACGAGGTAGAGTGGAGGGGTATTTATAAGTCAATCTATTCCTAAAATTTCTCCATGTTTTTCCTAAAATACCTAAATCATTTTCGTAACTTTATTCCTAAAATCCTAAATCATAAATATAATTACTCATACAATGGTTGGGCTTAATTCTATTGAGCTAGTGATGACATTTTAACATTCCCCTTCAGCACTAGTCCTCATTCGTTGCACCATGTTGAGCTGACAGCGAAAACTCTCATGTTTGCCGGTATTCAACCCTATTGTAAACAAGTCTGCCATTTGATCATCTGTCTTGATCTGCTGCATTTCGATTTCTTCCTTCAAGACTTTCTCTCTAATGAAATGGTAGTGTACCTCCACATGCTTTGTTCTAGCATGAAACATTGAATTTTCTGCTAGGCGAATCGCAGATTGATTGTTGCAATGAAGTGGTATTGGATAGTCAATTTTCTGGTGTCAATCTTCCATCAAGAGTTTCAGCAATGTAGTTTTCCGAGCTGCTTTGTACTCTGTTTCTCTAATAGACAATAATACTGTTGGTTGTCTTTTCCTACACCAAAAGATTGTTTTTGAACTGAGCTTGAACACATACCCAATACTTGACCTTCGAGTATCATGATATTGTTTGACATATCTCAAGGTCCATCGAGCCGCATCCAAAGGAAGCTTCTTCAGACTTCGCATGTACTGACTAATGACTCCAACTTCATTCTCAAATCCATTTGGTTGGTTCATGTAGATCTCCCAGTCCAACTCTCCATGCAAGAAAGCATTATTCATATCCATTTGCCATAATTTCCAATTTTTATTTACCGCAAGTACTGGAGGAACTTGTACGATAATGATCTTTGCCACTGGACTAAGCGTTTCATCATAGTCTAGTCCATATTGTTGAGAGAACCCTGGATCTATAGTCTCAGTTTTGTATCTCACAATTGATCCATCCGGGGTACACTTTATTTTGTAAATCCACTTGCAAAAGATCGCTTGGTTGAGTCACTTCTTGCTCACCAACACTAGTGTCACTTGAATCTTCAGGCACATCAGCACTTAAGCAAATGTGTACAGTTTGCTCCCCCGTCTTTTGTGGAATTTCTTCAATTTGCTCCCTCATCTTTTGTGGAAGAATTTCTTCAATTTTCTCTCCCGCCAGAAGAATTTCTTCAATTTGCTTAAGGCTTGGTAATACTTCCTTCTCTGAGGGTCACCCCTCTTCCATTGCACCACTTTGATCGTCAATCATGTGGTTTGAGTATCCTGAATCAATGATCCAATCATTCTCATAATCGATATGGTCTCCCATCATCGCCATGAGTGCTAGCTCATCTTCTTCTATAGCATACAGTACCTCTGCATCTCATTCCTCCTCCGTCTCCATGTTGGAGGATGCCACATTGCTCTCGACAGATTTTTTATTGGACCAACAATCTCTAGACATGTGGCCCTTCTTCCCGCAATTGTAGCAAATGCCCTCAAATCTTTTCCCTTGAGAGTTATTATTATCGTTCTTCTAAGTTCTCCCTGGTTGTACAGTTCCTTGGTGACTTCTTCTTTTGTCACCATTGTATCCGCGTTTTGTAGACGGCCTATTATTGCTCCGGCTTTCACTTGTGTAGAGTGCTTCTTCTTCACCCTTCAATGTGATGTCTCCTATTTGTTTGGCCATGGCTTCTTGGCTCGCTAACAAATTTTCGAACTCTACAAGTGATGGTTGAGTGCGCCATCCTTGTACAGCAATAATAAAGCTTCTATATTCTGGTCGCAATCTGTGAATTATAATCCTCTTCATTCGAGATTCTACAATGGCGGACTTCGGGTCTAGTTCAGTAATCTCCCGACAGATCGACTTGACCTTGTGGAAGTACTGAGCAATCGTCATGTCACGTTGTGAAATTGACAACAACTCATTCTCCAGAAGTTGTAGCCTCGTATCATTCTTCTTTGAGAACAATATCATGAACGTGTCCCATGCTTCTTTCGGTGTCTTGTCATCCCAAATATGCTCTAACATCTCTTCTCCGATTGTGGTCTTCAAGGCAAACATTGCTTTGCCTGCTTTGATTCTCCATTTGCGCAAGGCGCCGTTAGAATCATCCTCTGGCGGCGTAGTTTCGCACCCGCCAACGATCTCCCAAAGATCATGTCCTTGTAAATAGGACACCATGCATGTTGCCCACGTGTTGTAGTTGTTGTTATTGAGTTTCTTGATTCCTCCAACGATTTGGAAATCACCCATCGTGTTGGCTATACCTCAGTAATACCAAACAAGCTCTTTCGACACAAGACTTGCAGAGTCACGGACTACTCACGACACAAAAAAACTCACTCACTACTAATCTCAAGAATTCATTTCTGATGTGGAAGATCAGACAGAGCTGCAACCACAGAGCATACTAAGAATTCCAAGATATCAGATAACCTACACTAACCTCGCTCTGATACCAGATTGTGAAACACAACTGTCTGTGGGAAACACTCGCACACTTTATTAAGACCAATCGAGAAGAGAGTACAAGACACTTTGTAGAAACCACTACTTTGTGTTGCTTGGTATTTCTTGGGATGATGAACTAGGTAGAGTGGAGGGGTATATGTAGTCAATCTATTCCTAAAATTTCTTCATGTTTTTTCTAAAATACCTAAATCATTTTCCTAACTTTATTCCTAAAATTCCTAAATCATTTTCCTACATTTATCCCTAAAATCCTAAATCATAAATATAATTACTCAGTTGGGCTTAATCCTATTGGGCTAGTGATGACATTTTAATATATATATAGTTATATATATATATATATATATATATATATATATATATATATATATATAGTTAAAAATGATATTCTGATACCATATTAAGAATGAATAACAAAGGTGGGATTAAAAGTATGAGAAACATAACTAGGATCAAAAGTCCAGAATGAATTGAAAGTCTAGAAACATAGGTGGGATCGATGGTAGATTTGGTAGGGTCCCAAATCAATTGGAGAAAGGAACGAGTGCAGACTCTGGGTCTTAAAGATGGTAGATTGTGAGATCTCACATCAGTTGGGGAGGAGAACGAAACTCTGAAAATCTCTCCCTAGTATACGCATTTTAAAAACCTTGAGAGAAAGCACGAAACGGAAAGCCCATGCTAGTGGTGTGCTTAGGCCGTTACAAATCGTCCCCGTAGGATTTAAAGTCCAATTTTCATTAATCTTTACCATCAAATTCAGAAGATCAAATATAAATTTCTAACTAATTACGGCTATAATAAAATATATTACTATATATAAATATATACCTCGAAATATGCTTTTAGACAAGAAAAATGTAGCCTACAAGGTTGAAGGAAATGACAGAAAGGAGAGTTTCAAATGGAACAAGTGGTTTTAGACAACAAGAGTTGCTTAAGAAGATGAAGATGGAGAAGTTTTTTATTGATTCAAACTGGAAATTAAACTCTCCATTCAAAATTCTTTTAATTCACAAACAATTTCAATCCAATTTGGGTAAAGTACTAACAATTTCAAAATATTTTTCAGATAAAACTAACAATTTCAATTCAAAAGTTTGAATATTATTAAAATTAGTTTAATAATTCTTTCCCTCAAGGCATCACCCAAATTGGAACGAAAGAGAGAAAAAAAAGTATATAAAATTAGCTAAGCTAACCACAAACAAAAGTACTTCCCCTCATGAAAGTTCCCATACAACTTATAACATAACTTACAAATTCAACATTTGTAGAACAAACCCACTAAATTGCGAAAACCACCCTTGTGATTGAACAACAACTATACTATGATGGATGAGTGCAGCCAAAAGACAACGAGAAAGAGATCAATAAGCATGTGGTTACCGATTTTTTGCGAGGGAAGAAGACACCCAACCAGACCCAGTTTAAGCCTTCTTACCTTTCAATGGCCCTTTTGGGATCTTGCTCAAAACCTTTTCTTCAAACACGGCGTAGTGCTTTTTGAACTCAATTAATGCTTTTTCCGCTAATGGGTCGATCTTATCTTCGTACTTCTCATACAGAACAGGAACAGTGTGCAACAAAACAAAGTCTGCGTTTTCAAAGTTGTTGTCAAACGTCAGAATCAACAAAGGATGATAAAAAGATGGCTATAAATATGAAGATAAGAGTTCGAGTTGTCGTTACTTATGTAGAACAACGTCAAGAAATTGCACCAGCTTCCCACGATCGACAGGACCCACAAGCCACCGATTGCCTGATACAGAGACATAACATTTCTATAATCTAGATAAAATTCAATTACTCTAACTTCGATATCTGAGACTACAAATTAGCATATTAAGTATTATGGTCGAATCTGTAGTCCAATCAAGGTATATATATTAAGTTGCAACTTGTTCAGGCTCGGTTGCTACTTGAGAGTTGAGATAAACCCAACAAGTAAAATACACACAAAAAAAAGACAAATAGAGTGCATCAATAGCAGATACGTACAGTGATGAATTTCTTCAAATCTCTTCCAGTTGCAATGTCCCGCAATAATGCAAAACCACAATTAATTTCCGCCCTCAAAGTTGAAGCAAACTCCAGGAAGGGGTCCGCAGGAAGTTGAACTTCTGGGATTCGGGGTGGACTCCTGTAACTACATTTGTTAAACAGTGGAAAGAAGAGCATAATTTGAAGTCGCTAGAAACTTAATTATTGATAAAAGGAAGTTGAGATTCAGTAACTCACTTGTAGATAAATGTGTGGGCATTGGACCAAAGAAACAAGAGCCCAAGAGAGAGGATCAGAGAACGAGAAACAAACGTAAGCAGATGGCACTCGAGCAGTTCAAAGAAAACCCAGATAACAGTGGCTCCAGTAAGGACACCAGCTGAGATCTTCTTATTCCTCCACAAGAATAAATCAGCAGCTGCATATGCAACAGGGGCCAGAAACGGTCATCAACATTACCAACCGCCAAACAAAAAATAAAGTACCATACGACTTAAGCAAGACAAGTATCGTCATCAGAACATATTCAAATGTGAAAACAGAAATGTGCAACGCAGAAAAAAAATGAAGTAGAAGTATCGAAACCGGGACAAGGAACAAATATAACAAGTTCGGGGAAGAAAATAATAAATACTCTGTTCTGGAAGCTCAATGAATCACTCTATTATAGCGTACGCTCGATCTGAACTATCAATGAATATAATAAATACTCTGCTCTGGAAGCTCAATGAATCACTCAATTATAGCGTACACTCGATCTGAACTATCAATGAGTCACAGTAAGGTAAAGCAAGCAGATCTATAATTTCTAATTATTTATATATTCTAAATCCAAGCAAAGAATAGGGAAACAAGCTAGAACGAATCCAAAGAGCAAAAAGAAGCCTAAGAAACACCAATCAAGACGAAGGTCGAACAATACGAATAGAAGCAGTGTAAAACTTAGGAAATGTAATAGAAAAAAACAAAACAATTATTCAATGAGTTCAAATCAGAGAGGTGAGATTCCGTACGTTTTCCACCGCCGAAGACATGATGAACTGGTCTCTCCCTTCCAAAAAGGCGGAAGACCTTCTCCTTCAAGGATCCCTCGGTTTCAGAGTCTGATCCGGACGAAGAAGAATCATGATCATGAATCTTCTCGACTATCTTGTCGATCAATGACTCCGATTTCGACTCTACGTTGTCAGAGTGGTCCGCCATGATTGATCGATTGCAGTGACCAAGATCTGAAGAAGAAAAATCAAGCAACTCGATGCAGAGAGAGAGACTAGGGTTTTAGAAGAAGAGTTGAAGGAATTTGAAAAGTAACGAAAATGGAAGCAAGAATGACAATTGGATATTAAATTAATTGATTAATTAATTAACGGGTTGGCCAATGCGAAAGCAGATTGACGGAAACTGTCGCGCAAAAAGGTACGGCGTTAATTGACGGCGTTGAAAAAAGCTGACGATTTAAAAGGAATGTTTGGGAAAGTAGCCGACACGAAGGGGAAAATATGAGGACACGTGGCATCGAATCAAACTAGGTCAGCTCTGGACGGCTTGGACAGTTCTGTGGCTCCGTAATGGGTTCCACGTTTTGTGTGAAATACCATAACAGTCCTTATTTTCACTTCTTTTCTACAGAGAAAAAAAAAAAAAAACAAAAAAAACAAAGTAAATAATAAAGTAAGGATGAAAGTGTCCCATATTGGTTAATTTAGAGAATGGTCATGGGTTTATAATCATGTAATACACTCCATTATAAGTGGATAATATTGTACCATTGTGGAGAGTCGTGTTCGTCTAACAAATAATAAAAAGAAAAAATCATTTCAACAAGATTTTTAATAAGCTTAAAAAATAAGGATAAAGAAAATCTCACGGCTAATTTAGGGAATCGATCATGGGTTTATAATGAAAGAATACTCCCTCTATTGGTTTGAGACCTCTTATGCTGATCATACCATTGTGAAGAGTCGTGTTCGTTTAACATGGTATCGTGCTACTAGATTGAAAAATCCTCAAATGTCGAACAAAGGATTCCAAAAGAAAAAGGAGTCGAACCTCGATTAAGGGGAGGCGTACTTTGTTCGAGGGGATGTGATGATGAAAGTCCCACGTCGACTAATTTAGAGAATGATCATGAGTGAATTTATAATCAAACAATATTCTCTCTATTGGTTTGAGGCCTTCGGGAGAAGCCCAAAGCAAAACCATGAGAGCTTATGCTCGGACAATATCATACCATTGTGGAGAGTCGTGCTCGACGTCGACTAATTTAGAGAATGATCATGAGTGAATTTATAATCAAACAATATTCTCTCTATTGGTTTGAGGCCTTCGGGAGAAGCCCAAAGCAAAACCATGAGAGCTTATGCTCGGACAATATCATACCATTGTGGAGAGTCGTGCTCGTCTAACACTGATCTCCCATGTGAGAAATCTCGGTACCAAAATGAATAAAGAATTTCACAAAAAAAATAAATAAAATATGAGACGAGAATGGTAATGGAGACGAGGAAGGGTTGTGCACCCATCCCTTTGGAGTCGGAAGAACTACGAATATGAGTGGGTAAAAAAATAGTTGGATTGGGCTGGGCCTTTGAAGTAAAGATAGTTTAAGGGCCAGACCTTTAGTACCAATTTGGGCCGGCCCGTTAAGTGTAAAGATTTATCGAAAGTGCATATCAATTGGGCCCAAATATATTGGGCCTATAACCTGAACTAGCCTTGGACCTTTTGATGCTTTGAAATTGGAGACAGTTTTGAAGTATGAAATTTTGGGTGATATATGAGTGAATTATGAGCATTAATTGCCAATTTGGTATGTGTATCCAACACTCATTTCATTTATTGTTTCTACAAAACTTAATTTCATATCAATAATTCAACCCTAATTATTTTATATTTTTGTGTTAAAGTTTAAATTTTTTTTACCAAATATAACACGACAGGCACGGATTCAAATCTCTAACATTTCGATAAAAAAAAATAGGGTCACTGAACTCGTATAAAAAATTAGGGTTTATTGTAACGTTTAAAAAGATTTACAAATATGACAATATTTTTTCATTATTTGAATGTCGTTATTCACTGTGTTTTCTCTCTATTATTTGTAGTCTACCTGATAAGTCTACATGTGTTTTGACTATGGACTTCAATCACGGAACATGATAGTCTAAATCAGAAGAAAAAAACATGCAACATAATTTTGTAGTTTTCGTGCAATATTGTTCATTTGTTGTTCTTCGTGTGAAATGTTCGGTCGACGAAATGATGGGTTTTCAGACTTTCGATTCTCTTCTACAAGTTTTTCAATAATGCCTTTAGTCAACGAACTTTCAAAGATGTGACAACATTCATCAACTTTACACTTACATTTTTGAAACTTCAATTTTCTACTTTTAAGTTCTTAGTTTATTCAACTCTACAAAGTTTTTCAAATTTAAATTTTGGTCAACCTCGACATAACTCAACTAATCAACATATATACGAAGAACATTCGCGATTTTCACTAAGTTAAATTAAAAAAAAAATTAAAATAAATATAAATCTCCCAACATAAAGTTGTATGGATGTCCGTTGTTAATAAAAAGGCAACAACATTCCCGTCTGAAATTTCCACAGAAAAAGCAGTGAAATCAATGGATTCATAATTAAACTCGGGAAAGGTGACCCAAGTGCCTATCCAAATCATAACCACATCAGTCATCATCCACCGTTCTAAGGGATAATAAGCAGAAACAAAAGCAAATTCCATCAAAATGTTCAGTCCTTTTGAATGTTCTTGAAATCGTACAAATTCCATCCAAAATTAACCAATGATTCCAACTTCTTCACATCCATTTCAATCTTGTGCACGATTTTGAAACTAAAAAACAGAGATAATTGGCTTATGGATTTAACTCAAAGAATGAAACCGATGTTCTTCAGTTCTACTGCTGAATTTCAATGGATTTAGGAAAAAGAAGGGGAAAACAATGGGGCAATTTTGTTGCACGCTTGGCAAACCATTAGCAAATGATGATGGAGATGAAAATTTAGAGAGAAAAATGGAGCAAACAGACAGAAGACTACAGTGGAAGTAAAGAGGAGCCTTGAGATGAGTCAAGCAAACTTTTTCGCACGAAAAGGGAGGAAGAGAACCAGAAAAGTTCTTCTTGTCTCATTTTTTCTTGTTTGATTTTCGGATAAACGAATCCAACACTATCAGATCTACACAAGAATATTGAAAAATTCATGGCTTCTTAGCGAATTACTCAAAAAGTGAATTGAAAAATTCATGTATAGGTCGAACAGTTCCAAGAACATTCAAAAATAGGAGAAAACTCAGCACCTTAACCAAAGAATTTACAATTTCCTAAGAGAAAAAACAGGTGAAACAAACAGAGAATATGGAACTAAGAGAGAGTAGAAGTAATAGAAGAACCTATTGGAGTGTTGTCGATATGAATCAATCGATGGAGCGACCGATCATCTCCTTCTCCGATCCGCCATGTATTGTGAGAGCGGCACAACCTCCTGCAGAGGAGTGGAAAGTGGCGTCGGGAGCGGCGAATTCCGGCAAACCGGGCAAGAGCCATTAAGCTTCAACCAAGCGTCGATGCAACAGAGATGAAAGTAATGTCTACACTCAGGCATCATCCTCAGCATCTCCGCCTCCTTATACTCACATAGACAAATAGAACAAACGCAATTAGCCCCGGCCATGGATTTCTCCTTGGAGAAGGGGAATTTAGGGTAAGAGTTGATCACAGCCTGATCGAGGCCAACGACGCCGTTGTCATCGTCGCGATCTGGAGCGCCGTCGTCCTCGGCGACAAAAATGATTTGCGGGAGAATGATTCCGGCATCGGAGCGCGAAGGAGGCGGCCTGGAAGAAGAGAGACGGAGGTTGCGGGAGCGGGAGGCGCGGCAGCAGACGTAGAAGGCGAGAAGGAGAGCGGAGAGGAGGACGAGGAAGGCGAGGGCTATGGCAATGGCGTAGCCGAAACCAAGCTTAGCAAAGGAGTAATTGGAGGAAGAAGCGGTGGAAGAGGAGGACATTGAAGAGGATTTGGAGATGGAGATGGTAATGGAGTTGCAGCAGTTGAAGCCATTAGTGGGGAAGAAGAAGAAAGAAGAGAAAGAAGGAAATAGGGCAGATAACTTTTTGGGGGAAGGTGGGTGGGGATTTCAGACGCAGCATTTAATACGCCCTTTCTCTTTGCTTTCCGCTTTCCAAAATGACTCATAACAATGGTGGAAGAGTATTCCTTGATTATAAATCGACCATCACAATGGTGGAAGAGTATTCCTTGATTATAAATCGACCATCATATTCTAAATTAACCGATGTGGGACTTTTCGGCTTTCCAAAATGACTCATAACAATGGTGGAAGAGTATTCCTTGATTATAAATCGACCATCATATTCTAAATTAACCGATGTGGGACTTTTCGGCTTTCCAAAATGACTCATAACAATGGTGGAAGAGTATTCCTTGATTATAAATCGACCATCATATTCTAAATTAACCGATGTGGGACTTTTCTCTACCACTCACAATCCAACCCTCTTAGTGGACCACTGTCCTTGATAACACACCGTTCAGTGTTTTATTCTGTTACCATTTGTAACAGCTCAAACCACTGTTAGTAATATTGTTTGCTTCAACCCATTGAGCTCGTGAAAAATTTTCAAATAAATATGTGAGTGAAAATAAAATATGCTTAAAAGATCCGTGTTGATTTTATGAGGATAGATTTATTTGGCTCAAGCAAGTACATAATCATGCCTCAGGGATGCAAAGAAATAACGACATCATCCGGCGTCGAATTCATATTCTAAATTATGATCAAAATTCTGGACATGAGACGTTATAGGTGGTATAAGAGTTAAACCTCTCCAATTGAATGTGGTTCGAGATCAAGCTAAGGTAGAGACTAGTGGGCATGAGAAACCCGAGTAAATAAGGAGAATATAATACAAATAATATATTTATCTAATAAATGATGTAATGTTACTTAAAAATAATTAGAAAATATTTATAATAAAAAATGTTAATAAATTAATTTTGAAAAATTTAAAGTATGATTACTTATAAACATATTACCAAATATATTATAAACAACCTTCTAAATTAGCATCCAATTTTTAAATTAATTAAGAAACGTATATTCAAAA
This sequence comes from Cucurbita pepo subsp. pepo, assembly GCF_057944985.1. Lineage (NCBI taxonomy): Eukaryota > Viridiplantae > Streptophyta > Magnoliopsida > Cucurbitales > Cucurbitaceae > Cucurbita > Cucurbita pepo. The sequence goes on along the minus strand of NC_141805.1, from coordinate 3,541,092 downwards.
CTATTCAAAATATGGAATGCCTACTTCTTTTATTAACATCATTTGTATTCAAATAAATAAATAATAATTTTAAAATAAATTGAAAATTGAAAATATGATAATTAAATAGACAACCTACAAACCTTTTACATTTGTCGGGACTAAAAACGCAATTATAAATTTATTCTTTGGAATATATATATTATATTTTAAAAATGGAATTTTGACTTGACCATTGACTTTTGTACTTAGTTTTGTTCTTTTGTGCACTTCCGACGCATCCTCCCTATATATATATATATATATATATATATATATATATATATATATTTTTTTTTTTTTAATTTTATTAATTAATTAAAAGCAAATGAAACTTTTTTTTTTTAAAGAAAAACCGAAAGGCATGAAAATTCGTTGAAAAAGTTAAAAATTTCATTAATAAAATAATAATAATAAAAAAAAAACTATTCTAACTCCCAACGGTCGGATAAATTGGCAATTAAATTTAAAGTTTATTTGTAAAAGAAAAATCCGCAAGGATTTCAATTATAAATTTGTCCTAACCCACAGGGAATGTTGAGTACATTTATTTCGAATTTAGAAAGATATTATGAATCTTATGTTGAAGATTACGGGAAGTGAGTCCCATGTTGGCTACTTTGGCGAATGAAGGGAATGATCGAGTTTATAAGTGATGAATACTATCTCCATTGGTATGAGGCATTTTGGGAAGTCAAAGTAAAGTCACGAGAGTTTATGCTCAAAGTGAACAATATCATACCTGAAGCCTTTTGGGAAGTCAAAGCAAAGTCATGAGAGTTTATGCTCAAAGTGGACAATATCATACAATTGTGGAGAGTTGTGATTCCTAACATGGTATTAGGGTTATGTCTTAAACTTAGCCATGTCAATAGAATTCTCAAATATCGAACAAGGAATTATGAGTCTCGAAGGTGTAATCAAAAGTGACTAAAGTGTCGAACAAAGGGTGTACTTTGTTCGAGGGCTCTAGAGAAAGGAGTCGAGCTTCAGTTAAGGGGAGGCTATTTGAGAGCTCCATACTTTATTCGAGGGGAGAATTGTTGAAGATTATTGGGAGTGAGTCCTACATAAGCTAATTTAGGGAGGGAGTGAGTCCCACATTAGCTAACGTAATTGGCTAACGTAGGGAGGGAATGAGTCCCACATTAGCTAACGTAATTGGCTAACATAGGGAGGGAGTGAGTCCCACATTAGCTAACGTAATTGGCTAACGTAGGGAGGGAGTGAGTCCCACATTAAATAATTTAGAAAATGATCATAGATTTATAAGTGAGAAATACTATCTAATTGGTATGAAGCCTTCAATTAGGAAGGCTAAGGTAGTACTATATTTGAAAATAAATTAATTAATTAAAAAAAAAAACTGATCTTTAAGTATTTTAGGGTTGGATATATATATAAAACTAGACACAAACTGTTTAGAGAATATAGATATGGTAGGGAGATGATGTTGCTCTTGCTAACAAGCAACCTTATTATCCATCACGTAAGCGTGATTTGGAACTTGTAACATTTGATTAAACATAAATTAACCGAAGAAAGAAAGAAAGAAAGAAATATAGCTATTTGAACATGTCAGAGAAGGTAGGGAGCTTGATCTCGCCTTTTGTAGACAGAGGAATGGTGAAGTCTCCAATGACCGGAAGGTCAATGGTGAGTCTGATCAGCAACTCGTAATCAATGTCCCAATCTCGCCCGATGTCCTTCGCCAAGCTTATCATTACCGAGTGCGGCACCTTCACTCCCACTTCCACCATCGTCGAACCGCTCGCTTTCAGAGATCCTGGATCTGGCACCGTCCCTGTCACAACCGTTCTGCACATTCGATCGATCCATCAATCACACGATCTCAACAACAACAACAACAACAACAACAACAACAACAACAACAACAACAATATTTCATTCCTTCTTTCCTATTGAACGAATCGAGATCGTCTAATCGATCGATTCAATATATACGTACTAATCGATCGTGAGATTGTGACCTAATTTACGAAATCAAAAAACAGAGGAAATTTGAAAATGCGAGTAAACGAACGAACGAACCTGCCGTCGCTTTTGAGATTGTAAGAAATCTCGCAGATAGGAATGGCGTGGCTGTAAGGATTGGAGACGGAAACATAGGCCAAATACTCGACGGAATCGCGGCTCAAACGCTTGAAATCGACATCGGTGACGGAGGCCTCTGGCTTCGGCATGTTAGCGACCTTCTCGGAGACGTAGTTCTTCGCTCGGTCGATCAAACCTGCCATTTTCGCAAGGAGATTGAAGAGAAGTGCAAGAAGATGAAGAAATACAAAGCAAAGACGGAGAAATGGATATGCAGAAGAAGACGGGAGAAACGGATCCTTCTTTATAAGAGCGTCCGGACTCGAGAGAAGTACGTAAGCGTGTAATTGTTTGAATCGGCAACGAGTCACACGTGTTGCTTTGCACGTGTAAGTAAATGTAGTTATGTAGTACACGTGGAAAAAAATGAAAATAGAAAAATGGTTAAGAAATGAATAATAATAACAATAATTATCTTAATCCATCATTTTTTTCTTAATTTATTACTATTATTATTATTATTATTTAAATTTAGAGTTTATTAGTTAGTGGTTATAAATAATACATTCAAACCCATCTAATAATTATATCTTATAATTAATTATTTAAATGAAAATTTTAGTATTTAATTTAAAAATAAAAAGAATATTTACAACTAGAAAATAAATAATTGTATTTATTTTAAATTTACTTTTAAATAATTATCTTTATTTTAAATTTGGTTTATTAAAAATGAATGGGGAAAAATTATAGTAAGATTAATAAGTGCTTTAAAAAAATAATATATAAAAATTAAAAAACCATAGGCACATAGAACAAAATTTTAAAAAATAAAATTAATAAAAATATTTTGAAAATATAGAAATTAAAAAATTATATAATGCCAAAGACCGAGATAGATTTTAAATAAATTTGTAATATAATTGGAATCTTCACAATAAAGGAGAAAAATTGATTTTTATCTCTTTATTTGTTAAAATAATTTTATTTTATCTGTCCGTAAATCTTGATTTAGTAAAAGAAACAAATTTAATATAATGAATACTGCAAAAATATTTAAGAAATGAACTAATAAATGCAAAATATTTGGAAAAATAAAATAGAGAGTATGTATACAAAGCATCGACAAGAAAAACCTTTCATATTTCCATTCTCGTCTTATGTTTCATTCTATATCTATCAAATTTCATCTATTTTTTTAGATCAGCGTAAATTTTGCAGGGTAAGGATATTTTCTTGAAATATTTATTTTAATTGACCATTTTTATTTTTTAATAATTTCTATTAAAAAATGTAAAATAAGTTGAAAAAATTTGTAAAAAAAAATATAATATAACTTAATTTCTAAAATTTTAAATTTAAATGGTACAATATAGCTTCAATATTTTAAAAAATATATCTTTGTTTATTTATTTTAAATAAATAAATAAAATACAATGTATAACACAAAACTAACTTATTATATATATATAGATATAAATTTTTATTCATATATAAAAGTGGAGTGGGACGGGATCGAGGTTGGAGTTGAGAAATGTAATTCCATCACAATCTCCATTTAGCTAACATGGAAAACTCATTCGGGTAGGTCTCGTACCCCATTTAAATTGGATTTCCAACTCATAATCCAACTCATTCGGGTAGGAGAGGCCTCGATCCTACGATTTATATGGACATTTCTACATTTAAATCGAATTCCCAACTCATAATCCAACTCATTCGGGTAGGAGAGGTCTCGATCCTACAATTTATATGGACATTTCTAGGTTTGAATATACCTCTTTTCCTTTTCTATTATGTTATTTTAAAAAATTAAATTAATTTCCATATAATTTTAAATTTTTTTTATTTAATTTATTATTATTTAAGCTTTGATTTCTATAATTTACCATAAATCGTCTCAATGTTTAAATAATCAATAAATAAATAATAAAAATAAATTTTCTTTTATCTAAATATTATAGTTTTAAAAATAATTTTAATATCATTCATCAAATTTTCAAATCTTCATACCCATTGTACTCTAAAACTCTAAAACACAGATTTAGTTCCAAGTTTATAATTTAAATTTCACTCATAATATAGTATATATATATACATACATATATAAACATACATATATACATATATATACACACACATATAGATATATACACACATATATAGATATATACACAGACATATAGATATATATACACACATATATAGATATATATACACACACAGATATATATATATACACACACAGATATATATATATACACACACACAGATATATATATATACACACACACACAGATATATATATACACACAGAGAGATATATAGAGATATATATACACACACACATGTATATATACAAATGTATATATACACACAGAGAGATATATATATACACACACATATATATACACACACATATATATACACACACACAAATATATATATATATATACACACATTATTGAGGAGGAAATAAAACTTATTGAGGAGGAAACGAAAAGGTCATGCCAAAGACTGCATCCAATAATTATGAGGAAAAGCAACAAAGTTTAGAGAAAAAACCTCAGAATAAAGGCTTCTTTCCATTTAACAATCCCATCAAGTGATCTAGAACTTGAGGCCCTCCATCACGCAGACCAGAATGCATAAATTCATTAGTAACCCACAGCCTTATTCCTGCTATTTGGGAAGCTGTCTCCATGGCCAGCTTGAAGTTTACGTACATATCTTCGTAGTAAACTGCTGCTGCGACCGGGACCTGTGATTGGGATTTCGAAAAGATGTTTTAACTTTTTGTCGACAAAAAAGTCCCAACCTAATCCTAATGCTTGTCATGACAAGTTGTTATGGTAAAATCGACATCGGTGAAGATGGTGATGGTGGAGACAGAGACTACGAAGGGAGAGGATCGTTCATGCTTAAAACCGAGTGGCTAAACTAACAATGTAGTAACTACGAGCATGGTGTAGATGAACCTATGGCAGACTCGCTCGGGCAAGTTAGGATGTTTTGCAGTAAAGTACCCAAAGACGAGATTTTCGAGATAGAAACATTATAAAAAACACTACTTGGAAATGTAGAAGCAGTTGGAGAGAATACCTTGTTATTTTTAAGAGCAGCAATGTCATATAGGGGAGGCCAATCCTCCTTCTCGGCCAATATATTAGCGGCGTCTTTGAACGGTTTCAAGGCATGAATCTCGTCAAACATCCACGGGAAGATCATCTGCAGAAGCATTACAAATGGAGCATAAATCTTGAAAAGGTATGGCATGACCTCATAAACTCAGATGGCTATTTACTCGATCACCATGATGACATTTTATGAGTATAATGCTCCTACCTCTCCAGTGAAATACACAGGACATCCTTCTTTTACAGCCTTAGTTGCATCGAATTTGTTCTCCAGTTCATTCATTATTCTTTGAGCAGACCAGCGAGACGAGGCACCCTTTGGGGAACAGGAACACGAAGTGGCAAAAAGTTCACTCTATAGAGAGTTCAAACGACCAATATGTAATTCTAAAAGTTAAAAAAGGAGGTTACCTGGCAATATATCGACTCGTGCATGAGACCATAAAGAGGATTTGAATCAAGTGAGAGCCAGCCACTGATCTGCAAATATGTCTAATTGTTAGAATCATTCAAGAATGAAGTTTTAGTAATAATCACTACCAATGGAAATTGTAGAATACTAACAGCATTGAGGAAGAAATAACTGATTCGTTTTGGTGCTCCAGGAACTATTATAGGATCCCATACTCTCTCAAACCTGACATGATTGAGGGGGGGGGGGGGGGGGGGGGGGGGGAAAGAGAGAGTAATTAGATTACTACACACATTTCTTGAGTTGACTATTCATTTATCCAAAAGAATAAAACCAAAACGACAAAAATTAAGACGCCTTACAAATAGTGCATGCGCTCAAAACCTGTACTAGATCCTAAAGCAGAAAGCCCAAGAGTTTGCAGCCCTTTAGGTGTCAAGATACCACCACAGGGAAGAGGAACCTATACAAAAACAAAAAGAACTAAGTGTTCCTTTCAGAGAGTTGTAAAGGGATCTGAGAGACATTTAAGCATTTCGTTCGGGTTTTTTATAGCATTATGATGACATAAATCACGAATGTACTCACCCCGCCTCCATTCTCCTCCAAGTATTTCACAACTTCATGGACGATTTCGACATCCTGAGGATACCTCTTGTAGTATTTTTCATTTTGAATAATAATCTTTTCAAAGCATGCTCTATAGACAGAATCTGCCGTGCATCCATTCCCTATTGGAGGGATTCCTCCAGTTATGAGGACTTGTTTCAATCCTTTTGGTGCAAAACTCAAATACGTAACTGCACAAAACCCACCATAGCTCTGTACAGGGAAAGAGATTATCTTTGAATTTGCAGTGATTTAAAATACCACACAACAGAAGGCAATAACTTATATAAAGCAAAGCCACATTTAGAAATCCCAAAGCTAACAAGTCTGCTAATTGCTTTATGTAAGTTCAACATGTTGAGCGAAAAGTACTAAACTCAATGTGTTGCTTGCAAAGACTAGAAGTCATCTAATAAAGTAAGGACGAGTAAAGAGCGCCATGCTAAACATGTTGATTACAAAATTTGAAACTAAAAAAGAAACACTAAATTGCATACCTGACCCAAAATGGTCCAAGGTGCAGCATCAGGAACAAGACGAGTCCTAATGAATTCAGCATCATTCACTATGTTATCAGCTCGAAAATGTTTCAAGTAGTTGGCCAAGTCCTCTGCACTTTGGAATTGCGACATGGACGATGGAGACAAAGGAGTCGATAATCCTGTTCCCCGCTGCAGTGATATACATATATAAGTGGAATAAAAGATCATGACAACAGTTGTTTATATTTCAAATGCTGTTGCTCAAAGGTAGTCGACAAAAGCCATGCCTGGTCCATCAATATAACACGAAATTCTTCGCATGCTTTTTGTATCCATCCACTTGCTTCAGTCGGTCGGGGACACTCAAATCCAGGTCCACCTTGTAAGTATACAAGGTATGGCATTGGTTGCTCTTCTTTCCCCACTGCAATGCAGAATCTGTATTTGTTAAGGGTCGCAATTACTAAAATCATAATTGATTTAACAAAACATAAATGCCCAAAAACAAAAACAACCCAGGTACATATAGGAACTGACAAAATAATTCTTTCGAGAAAGGGACGGATTGCAAATCAAGTAATCATCACCAAATAGCTTTCAGTATTTGAAGGATTTGGTTATAATATCATTCAATATTTAAGAAGTCCCTGAATCAGTAGCTTCAGCAACACTCAACTCCTAGAAGATGCAAGAAAACTATTTGTATTCTGACTGAGATGTTCAGAAAATTTTTTAGAGCCCATATTGCATTCTGCAACAATTTTAATCACAAGTAAAAATTTAGTCCATATGATTTGGAGGAAGATCGCTAGATTTTCGTCCTTAGAGTTAGCTAAAACCTCATAAATATTCCCAATGGTTTGATAAAACACACATAAATAGTCCCGGTGGTAAGGATCATTAACGAATGTTTTATCAAACCATAGAGATGATTTCTAACATTTAAAACCATAGAGATTAAATTCTAACTTTCTCAAAATTTTAATTAGAAAATAAAAAAAAGGATAAGATTTGAAAATTTTGCTCATTTACCAAATACCATAAGCATAACCCCATTAAGAAACCCTATAACATTTTTATGATAGTGTTCTTTTCCTTGCTTTATCTTGGTAAGAACTAAATTCTCTTCTTGTTCTCTTACAGTTTTTCTCAGACCAATTGGAGAATGTTAATGTAACTCCAATGGTTTGAGGCTTTCTTTCTCCTTTTTTTTTAATACATTACATAGATCAATGAACTTATTTCTTGAAAAAGAATGCAACTCTCCACGAGGAGTGTTCTTCATAGAGTGACACAACTTGTTTTCCAGCTTCATAATTTTTTATACAAGTATGAAAGAAATAGAACCGTTGAAATTGATAGAGATGACGAATAAAATTACTTAACGAATAATATCCTATTAATGTGATAGATTCCTACATTAGAAGGAGCCTTTTACAATGAGAATTTAACATGAGAGACGAACCTTTTTATTCTTTATACAAGAAGCAACTACCTTATTTGTGATGTTTTACATGGATAAGAAGAAATTATTGAAGGAAGCCGCCACAAGGTGACTATCAGTTTCAGTTTTGCACTAAGATAGAAATTGCAGAAGTGCTTCATGGATATCACTGTTTTAACCTAATTCTAATTAACAACAATGACATCATAACTCCACAAAATCAATCAATGAACAGAAAAAATATATGTATGCAAGTGGTCTAGAACAGTCACAACTAGATTACGATGTTCAAAATTTTCAACAAATCGAAAGTAAATTTAAAGTGAAATTAGGATTTGATTTACCTGAAACAACTTCCCGCGCATAAACAGAGATCTTGGGAGAAGAGTGATCTAGAGAGTAATTGAGAGGCACAGAGAAGTAATGGTCTCGGAGCCGGAGCTCCGGCACGGAGTACCAGGTGCCAGCTGCGTGCTCCGGCGGAGATGCTCCATTAGAGGGATTGGTGGCGGCCATGACTGCCAATGAACGGACGGAGCTCCGGCAATGGACGGCGGAAAGAAGTCTTGTGAGTGGAATTAATGAACGGGCGGGGGAGGGGAAAGAGTGGAAGAGGAGTGCCTTCATCAAAAATGGCGGAATAGCTTAACTATGGTAGGGGGCGAATTGTGGGAAAAAAATATTAAGAAAATTACCATTTTAACCCTTTCTATTTTGGTGGTGATTATTTGTACGGCCAGCGGTATAGGATTTCAACCGTAGATTGGGTAATTTCATTCATAATTAATTTTGTTAAACATTGTTTCTGTCACACATCATATAAAATTAAAAAAACAGATCCGCCTTATCTTTTTTTCTTGAATTCAAACAACCAATAATATTAAAATTATGATAAACATTCAAATATATTAAACATTTTAACTTGTGGGACCTACACTGTGTTAGACGAACACGACTCTCCGCAATGGTATGATATTGTCCACATTGAGTTTAAACTCTCGTGGTTTTACTTTGGACTTTCCCAAAAAGTCTCAAACCAAATGAAGATAGTATTATTTAATTATAAACTCATGATCATTCATTCCCTAAATTAGGATACTCTCATGGGTTTGCGGCATCAAACCAACGGAATAGTATTTTTTGATTATAAACCAGGATCATTCCCTAAATTATTAGCATGCTCTTATGGTTTTGCTCTGGAATTTCCCAAAAAGTCTCAAACTAAGAGAAAGTATTCTTTGTTTATAAACCATGATCATTCCCTAGATTAGCAGATATAGAACTTTTAGAACTTTCATCCTCCGCGTCAAAAAGTTACCAGAGATATTTCAAGTTAATTTAATGAAGTTAGGAATGAAGATTACATTTTTCATCCCAATCGATTGATTGATTTATTTATTTATATATATAATGTTAAAAATTATGTTAGTAATATTGAAAATTGAAAATTTGAAAATTATGTTATAACCTTAGCATAAAACCTAATCCTTATAAATTTTTAGAAAGTGAGAATTAAAAATGAAATAAGTAGATGAGGACGAAGACAGAATCTCTAGTAGATATCTCTAGGATTAAGAAATGAGAGGGTAAATTAGTAAAAGCAATAATTAGTGAACAATTCACAGTGTAAATGGTATAATGCATGGAAATGAGCTTTTAAAGTTTACTATAGTTTTTGAAACACACAAACAAAACCCAAAAAACACCACTTTTATCTTACATTTTTATATAAACAAAACAAAATTCTTAAACACTACGAAGACGAACATCCAAACATGAAAAGATTTACACCTAAAAACAGGAAAAATACACACAGGATTATTAATCGATCACACATTTAAAAACATCCCAAAAATTTCTTTGGGATGGTTCCGGTTGCTCGGAATTTGGCAGCCGTCTCCTCCGCCTTTAGCAGCTCCTCCGACCGTTGCGCTTCCACCGTTGCCTTCTTTTCTTCTGCTTCTTTGTGAATGATGGCTACTTTGTTTTTCATTTTTTCTCCATATTCAGCCTTTTTCTTCTCCAATTGTTCCTGTTATTCTCAACCTTGTTATACTACAATTCCACACTTCTCCTTATCCACTTTTCTTTCTCAAATCAAATCCAGAAAATTTCACTTTTTTTTTTACTCTATTTCTCGTTACCATTTATACTCTAATTGTATGAACCCATATTCATTTTAGAGAAAAAAAATGAATGATCCACGTATTTTAAGAATAAAGGTACCTACCTATTTTAAGAAAAAGATCCAGATATTTTATTAAAAATATTAAGATATCTTAGGAATAGATAAATACCCTCCACCCAAAGTTCGATATTTTAAGAATAGATTCTATTGTAAATATTCTCGGCTCTAACTAGGTTTTCATCCAAAAGAAATACAAGGTATAGAGTGCAATAATTTTTATAGCCTTATAATATCTTCTCGATTAGTGTTAATAAAGAGTGCAGAGTGTTTTCTACAAAGAGATGTGTTCAACATCCCTCAAATGTCCAGTTGGAAATCATTGTTAAACCAGAGAATATGAACAGGGATTAATAGTTACCTCAATCTTTTTCAACTTTGCTTCAAGGTTGGCTTTTTTGCTGTTCTCCCATGCAGAAACAGCAGAGAGCTTCTTCTGTGCCCTATTAAATTCTCAGACAAATATTTCAGTTCATAAGTTCTTATCATGACATGACTACTGATGTGATACAGCAAAAAGTTGAATTTTAAGTTTGGAAATTAGAGAAATGAATGTTGGGAATCAGAATCCAGCTCGTTCCCCTGTGTCTAATAAGTAAATAGGATGAGTTCAATCAAAGCCTTACTTGTTCTCAGCCTTTGATTTTTCACTATCTTCCCAGGCCTTGATGAAGGAAAACCTTTTCTCCTTTTCAACCTCCGCAAGAGCAATATCTAAGACAATTGTGGATCAGGTCAGTTTGTGAACGATCAAATTGTTACCACAGCAAATATAACATTCTTCAGGACAATCTTGTGTTTTCCCCCACAAAGGTTCTAAAATATTTTATAGTTGTAAAACTAGAAGACTTAGATGGGATAAGATGCGTGCTGTACGCTCACCCCTGTCAATTGATCCACCGGAGGCTTTCTTTGGTACAGAATCTTCTTTGGTTTCTGCCAAGATCCAACAGTAAAGCAATTATAAAAGCACCCAAAGATAGAGTTTTCAGGCTAATTAATGCAATAAACAAAGGTAACTGTATAATACAGTACAAAGCCATTAAACTAGAAGGAAAATCAAACAAGCTATAATAAAAGATGGAAACAAAAGTTATCAAGGTGGGACAAAAGCAATGCTATATTAACTTTAGCTAGAAATTTGGATGAAAATGAATTGAAGTATACGCAGTATAAAGCAAACTGAGTGATGATTTTCAAATCACAGGCAAAATGTCTAACTCTATCCATGGTGAGAGTTAGACCGATTGTTTGAACCCTGTCTGTCACCCCATCAATAGTTACCAAGGAAAGTAAACAGATGGCAAGTTAAAACCATAAGGTAGTATGTCGCTAAGATGCAACTTAAACAAGTCTAATTAAAATTCTTGGCCAATTTTATCGAGTAAGAAGAATCAAATGACAGAAAGGACACAGATCATTCTTCAAGACGACGCTAGACAGCTGTGATGCATTATTAGCATTAGCATCTTCAAAAGTATTGATAAAGACGAATGCCTTGATTCTACCTTACCCAACTGCTAATTACTAAACAATCATATTAGAGAAAGCTATAATGTCAATTTGTAGCTTTTTTTTTAACAATGTCTTCCTTTACACCTATAAAGGAAACAATTAATAAAAAGCTAAAGCATAATCTTCAATTTGTCACTTTAAGCATATTGAAGAATAAATTAAGTGGCAGTTAAAACCAAAGAGTATCAGAAACGCCTATGGGCCCAGTACAGCATATGTCACTGATAACAAAACAAAGAGAGGAAAAATTATTCAAGAGGCACAAAAACTTATTTCTCTTCATCTCTGGAAATCCGGGAAAAGAGTGAAACGAGACTTCCGTGAATAGTATTATGCTGGGATTGGGAATTAAGAAGTACTTAGGAAATAAAAGACCAAAATGGTACTAAAATACAAAGAAAGATAAAAATATCGATTCAATCCGAACCTAACTTATTGGATAAATACCAAATGCAACCCTAAACATTGATGTTTTCGCGTCATTGAACTTTGAAAAAGAAGAGTGAAACGTTCCGCATGTTAATGAAGAGGAAAATATTCTCCCATACGAATAGAATTAAAAGAACTTCGACAGATATGAAGGCGATGGATTTACATTTGACTTTCTCCAACAATGCAATACTAACATCAGAAAGAGTTCATTATCGTGATATGGAGTTCATCATTTCAATTGGATCTAACAAATTTCCACGCATCGGCATCACTCCCAATCAAATTTGTACAGAATCTATTCTTCGACTAGATCCATTTCTCGACGATCAAACAGAGTGTGAAAAGTACAGCAAGACGAAGGTCTGAATTCCTAATCTATGCACAGTACGCGCTCGATGAAGAAAAAAGCACACAACAATTCGCCTAAGCCTATAATTCAAGCACTCCAACACTTCATATCGGGATAAATCAAGGTAAGAAATGAGACAGAAATGAACAAATCGATATCATCGCAATCGCAAGCAACAATCAAAGCACAACAACGAACAGATAACATAGAGGAAAAAAGAGAGATTACTATTAGAGACTGGCACTGGAACCAAGGCTTTCTCCTTATCCTCAACTGACGCCGGCGGCGGCACTGAAGCAGGAGAGGAATCGGAATTTTCTGGCGCCGCAACCATCGTTCTCAGAATTCGGAGCAAAAATGATTAGAAATGAAAAATCTCCAAAAATTTTCACCTACGTTTATCGCTATCCTCTGTGGGCCTTTACATATATATATACTCAGAGGTCGGAGAGCTCATCAAAAAACGGTGGTGGTGTAAGCCTTACAACTGACAGTGGGATTTGCATGTGAGGTCCATGGTTTTTGACGCAGTGCTGATTTGTCAGCCGTTGATTTGTTTGACTAGTAAGTGACTGTGGTCAAAATTTGATCTGACGGTTAGTGTTGGCGGGTAATTTTGGCGATCCGTTGGAGTCGACTACGCGTTTTAATCGTAGCTTATGGACAGCTAAAAAGCGCTAATCAATGCAATTTTGCCACGTCAGTCAGATACGATATGGAGATGTCGGCAAGGTGAAACGTCGACGTTTTAGATAGAATTAGATGCAATTGCTTTATTTATAATGATCGTGGTCGACCCGACAACGTGGGCCCATTCAATAAATAATTCTTTTTTTTGACCAAAATATCTGCCGGAAAATATTAATTTTTTTTTTAATTTTGTATTTATTTCATCTTTAATTTTTTTAAATGCCTGATTTATATATTTATTTTTATTCAGTCTTTTAATGTTAAAAAATGTTGTTTATATTCGAGTTTTTTAAAAATAAATAATTTTATTAGATATAAAATTTAATTTAAGAATTTTCGTGGACTTAATTAGACATAAATATAAGAGTTTATGGACTAAACTTATAATTTACGCTATTTTTTTTATTAAATAACGCACTTATATATTACTCAGTCACCTACCTTTCATACAAAAAGAATTGACTTGTGATCTACGAAAGAATTGATCGGAAATTCATTGGAAGTATTCAAATTTGATTTCATTGAAAACGTTGAAACTTGACCACTGAAGAATGTAAAAATTGGGTAAAGCTAACGACATGTCGTGCACTTAAATGGAGCTTGTGCAAGGTATGTTAGTGACCGGCTACAAGCTCATTTATTATAAGAATTTCCACTTATACATCTTATTAATAAAACAAAAGGTACATCAGAGATTGATTACAAGCTCGTTTACTACAAGGTCTATCACCGATATAATGTATCAATAATTAAAAATATATATATCATAAATGACTGCATATTTATTTACTATAAGGTCCATTATTATATACCGTGACAATGCAAAAATCGGGTTAAAATGAGGGCGAAATAGGAATAATCAAAATATTAAATTGCAATGGTTTTTTAAACGTTAATATATAAATATATTTTTATTATTTATAATTTGAAAATATAATGTACGGTCCAAAATTTTAAAAGAACAGAAAAAAAAAAAGGGGAATGCATAGCTGGATTAAAATTTTATTTTTTGGATTCTCAAAATGATATAAATATTAATCCAGCTATGCATTTCCATTTTTTTTTCTATTAAATATAAATATTATTAATATTTGATATTTTTTGGTTAATTTATTATAAAAAAACAATAAATAATTTATAATTACGACATGAATGCAACTCAACTAGTATAAAATATGTCTTATTGATTAAGAGGTCGGAAGTTCAACGAAGAAAAAAATAATTTCTTAAATTTTAAATTTTATGGTTGGACTTTAATTTTTTTTAATTAAAAAATTAGGAAGTAAATTTGTTAAATTTAATATAAAAATTCATAAATTTTAAAGAGTAATTTAATTTTTATATATTCTATTACAAGAAATTGAAGACGTAAAATATGGAAAAGGGACAAACTATATAAATAAATGACACGTGTCAATATGAGAATTGACCCAAAATAAAAGGAAAGCTAATGGTAAATTTTTGAAAATTAGGAGAGTGGGGTAAAACTGTAAGGTAAAAAAATAATGTTTGGTTGCAGTGAAAAAGTTTTTTACTTTTGTTTATGGGGATTCAGATAGCTCTTGCTTTAATGATATCAATGCTCATCTCACTTGGATCTGTTGCTTGTAATTCAACTTGAATTCCATCCAACTCTCTCTTGAATCTATCCCTCGAGCTCGCATACAACATTTTACTTCTTATTCTCGACGAGTCGGGGGACCTACATAAACAAATTACGAAAGTTCAGGGAAAAAAAAAATTCTTCAACCTCTGACCAAGTTTGCACGGAAATTGAAGGTTCGTAAGTTAGTAAATCAATATGAATGATCTAATTTAGTGATTTAAATAGTACGATAAATATGTCGAGATAATACCAGGCAATAAAGAAAATCTTGCTCTTTTGGCAATTCTCGTCAGTTGTGAAGTCGAAATCATAGACAGCGTAACGACATTCATTAGCAGGGATGGCTGCAAGGAAGTTATTGTAGGTTTCATCATGACCACCGACTCTCTCGACCGTCACCTGCTGGATATTCTCATCGATCTTGAACACGATGAACCTGAACTTTCTTTTGGCCTTAAGATCCAGAAACTTTAGTTTGCAGTCATCGTGAACTGCCATTCCTGATGCTGAATTTGCCTATCAAAATTGCGAAACATATGTGAAAACACAATTATTAAGAAGAAATCAAATAAAGAACGAGTTTGAAACATACCATAATGTCAGAGATTTCTGGGTTCGTATTATTATTTTTTTTTTGTTCTTTGTTCGAGAGGAGGATCGTTTTGAAGGAGGAAATGACGAGTTTTTATTTATTATCTTTATTTTTGGTATCCCAAATTGTGTCCTTACTTAGGCTTTGTGTTGTGTGACCAGCATTGTAAGGGTGATGTCCTCCACGTAAAAGGGGTGTGATTTTGGTGCTCTTAATGTTGTTCTATATTTGGTCAATGTTGGGATTTTATTTATTTTGACCATGTCTTCCCTTTGTTTGGTTGGCCACATACCTCGCTGCTTCTGTTGCACAATAGCCCCTCCCAGAACATGTTTTTATAACCTGCACCTTAAAAAGAGGGGGAGATTGAGGAAAATAAATAAAATTGAGGGACTTGCCCGAAATAAAAAATATCCTTCCTTAGTTAAGTTAAATTTAATTTATGGTTGGATTTTAAAATTTTCATTAATATCCTTTCATTAAAAAAATAATACACTTACCGTTTAAAAAATATTCTTGAAAAATTCTCAGGATCAATACAGAGATGAAAATTAATTTTAATAAAAAATCAAACTTAATTGTAACAATGATTGAGGCACGAAATCATCCTAGAGAATAGCACAGTTGAAGTGATCAAATCAATAAATTTGAGAGTGGAACTCAATCTCAAAGATGGGAGATGAACACAAGAATCCACGTCAACATGAGTAAAACTCAATTAATTAAGACTCTACCAAACGTGTTAAAGAGTTAGAATACTACTCCGGTTGTGCTTAAGAAAAAAAAAAAATAATAAGACACTAGCCAATATAAACCATAAATACTTCGAATAAATTACTTCAATTTTTCTGATCACTCAATCAATGCATTACTTGAGTCCAAATAGTGCAACGATATCACTAGGTTTTCTTCAAATGGGGAAGCCCCAAGAATCTGCAAATGCAGCCATTACCAATATCCAGAGAATGAGAATAAAAAAATTAAATCAAACAAACACAATAGATTCCAGTTCAAATTGAAAAACACAAATCCATTGTAATTCTAAATGTATTCACGTTACAACACATGAAAAAATGATTCAATCCAGTTGGTAAAAGATGGGTAAGATTCCACTGGATAGGATCATCCTTTTGTAATTTCATTTCATCAATGAATGGTTTGTTTCCTATCGAAAGAAGAAGAAAAAGAAAGAAACAAAGATTCTTGACAGAGAAAACAAGCTCCCCAGTTCAACTAACTGATGGAATATTCTCTATTCCAGCCTTTTCCATTACATAATTAAGGAGATTTTCTACCTTATAAGGTACGGGATTGCAAGTGATATGTGGAAATCACTACCAGAGGAGTAAGATTCGGATTACCTTGTTGATCGAATATCTCAAGGCAAGAACGTTGTTTGAGATTCGAATCACTCCACAAGCAAGATCGATCATGTCTAACTTGAATGATTCTTGTTGATCAAATATCTCAACGCAAGAACACTTGTTTGAGATTCGAATCACTCCACAAGCAAGATTGATCATGTCGAACTTGAATGATTCTACATGCAACCTAAACTAGGTAGAATTGCAAAGAAACTTAGCCATTGGCCAAAGAAAGCACAAAGGCTCATTTTACTATATTTTCAAGTCGGCTTACAAATACAACATAATGGTTCTATATAGCTTAAAATGAAACTATCAAAGTAGATGTAACATTCATATGACCATAATTAATCAGGATGTAAATGTAACCTAAAGTAAATAAAATGTATACATTAATAAAATACAATAACACTAAATTACTCTAAATTTTAATCCACCCAAAATCTATAACAATGAAACTTCATTCTTCTTCAATGTGGCATGAATTGAAATATTTTTTGATAATTTCAACAACATTTTCTTCGCATCTTTATTGAAATATATTGTATGATTGATGTCTCTTGGTTCATATCATCAACCATCAAGTCAACTGGAGGATGAAGCAACAATGAATTCCAAGGAATATGGATTTTTCTATAAGGAGAAACTGGCCAAACAAAAATTGAGCGTTGAAGGGAAGATTTTCAAGATTGAAACATCCAACTTAAAAGAATAAAGGGGTGGCTTCATAACCCATTTCAAATATGAAATTACTCCACATAGTATATCAATATAAACATCCTCAATCTATCAGATTCGAATTCAGGCAATCAAGAGATCAGAAATCAAGAGAAAAGGCAAGTGGAAGATCAAAGTTTACTAGAAATTAAGAACTTTCTTTCTGTTACAGATCACAAGAAATAAATATATCCATTCATCAATCCAGGTCCCTAAAAATATACACATCAAACCTCATTTATCAAGTTCCATTGCCTGGGCTGCTTTTGCTTTTGCCGCTGCAGTCAACTTGGTCTTCACTTTTTTCTTCCCAACTTGAAACCCAGCTCCACCCTTCTTTTTCTTTCCACTACCATCAACCTATGCACATAATTAAACGAAAACAATGAGACTTTCAAATGGTATTAATATACACGGACATGTTCAGAAAAGGCAAACGAAACTTGATATTCGTCCACAGTTGGCCAATTGCTCAAAAAATCACACAGTGGGAAGACAGATTCACATCTCTTACTACCACCAACAGAGTGATCTATTCTTGGAGCAGAAGCTATTTGCTTAGCTTTAGCTCCGCCCCAAGGTATCATTTCTAATATATCTGTGGGGCAAGCTCGAAAACTGGAAAAACCAAAACAAGTCCTGCCTTCCCTCTCCATCTATCCAAGGGGTTGGAAGAGTAGAGGCCTTTGCTTAGCTTTAGCTCCGCCCCAAGGTATCATTTCTAATATATCTGTGGGGCAAGCTCGGACACTGGAAAAACCTAAACAGGTTCTGCCTTCCCTCTCTATCTATCCCAGAGATGGAAGAAAAGAGGTCTTTGGTGTCCTATCCAGTCTACTAGGGCCTCACAGTCACTAGCCATTATATTTTTCTCTCCATTATTCATCCTAATGAACGCATCTCTTGAGAGTTTTGTGATCAGAATGTGTGAAAACTAGAACATTACTCGTATGAGAAAATTTCCAAATTACCAAGTGAAAAATCAAAACAGAGACAATAATCCATCTCTCTCCATAACTCTCAATTTCTTTTTTAAATCAGCAAAACAGAAAATTCCACTTTTCTCGATTCAATACAGAGATAAAGAGAGAGAGCGATACCTTCATCTTATTCTTCTTTGCTTGGAGCTTTTTCGCCGCCTTTTCTTTTTCCTGTTTCTCCCCTAATCAATCCGCCCATGGAAAAACATTAGCATAAGAACCACGAAAAAGTGAATCAATTGAAACAAACAAATGATTTGAGCAATTAATTAAACACTAAAAGTTACTTCGAAGGTCGAATTCATGTTGATTCTTCCTGCGCGAAAGATTATTTTTCTTCGACATTTTGTTGCGCCCCGGCCGCCGGAAATTTCCTCGATTTGCCGCACGTCACCGTTTTCTTAAACCCTAACCCGATATTTACTCAGCAACTGCACTGAGGTACTCTTATACCAAACCGGGTTGGCCCATGCTGTTTTTTCCTCTTTTCTTTTTTTTTTTTTTTTTTTCCAATTATATATATATAAAAAATCACTTATTAATTTTAAATGTTACTCGAAATAAATTATTTAAAGAAATATAAATTTTTATTAACTTATTTTTCTATGATTTAAATTTTTATTACAATAATGATAATTAAATTGTGAAATTTAATTTTTTAAATAATAAATACCAAATTTAAAAAATATACTATTTGATACACTTACCAATATTTTATTTGAATTTGGGTTAGCTTTAAAATTTTATTTTTATTAAAAATTTAAAATTATGCCATTTTGCAATGAATATTTCATTTAAAATCAATTTAAAATTATCTAAATAAAATAATTGTTCACTCAAAATTCTATTAAATGAATGAGGAGATTTTTTATTTTATTATTTTTTTTTTGGGTATAATTTAGTCATAATTTGAAATAAAAATGAGAACATTTTCAGTGGTTTCTCGGAATCCAAACACACATTTGTTTTTTCGTTCGAGCGGTTAACTTCGAAATTGAGAGGTCGAAGCGATGGAGGGAACAGAAATGGTGAATCCACGAACAGGCAAGTTGCTGAGAAGAACAGCTTGGTGGCCACCGTCGCTGCTTCATATTTTCTCATAACCGCTGAGTATGGCTCTCAATTCAATTTTCTTGATTCTGTGAGTCCTTCGATCATCTCTCCCTGAAAATTTTTATTATCTGCTAGGTCGCTAAGAAAATCGTTGGAGAAAGCAGTAGGATGTTGGATTTTAAGTTGGCTAGTTTCTAAGTTGATTGTGTTTTACGTTTTAGTAGTCCAGGGATTGTTATTGTGCAATATAACACGGATTTGTTATCGCATTGAGTTTTTTGTGTTTCACTAATGTGATTTTGTTTCTCTATTATAGATGCCTTTATCTAGTGATTGATTGAGTTCATCTTATCAGCATTCTTCTCTGGCTGAAAATGAATTGAAAGAAATCTGATTGAGTTCATCTAGTTAATTGATTTCATGTTTTTGTAAGCAAGTTGTACTAGATTAGTTCAAGTTTTGTGGCACTTCGATTTCAATCGTATTTCTTCACTGTCAGTTATCGTTCTTAATTTTCTTTTAGCATCTAATCTAAGTCATTGTATATTTCGTCTTTTACTTGATTTTAGTGTGTAGAACTTAGTTTTCTACATTCATTATCGGTCTGTGTTTAAGTTATGAAATTAGCATCGATTGTGGTGTAAATTTGTTGAGGCCTGAACTCTTCACTGCACTAAGCTTAAAATAGATGAAAAGTTCTCCTTCTAATACGTTTTCAAATTGCTCAGAGAGAAAGGACGATCTGTAGTTTGTGGATTCATATTGAAATCATTGTTATTTGTTCTTGTTGTTGGATGATGAAAGTCCCACGTCGGCTAATTTAAGGAATGATCATGGGTTTATAATCAATGAATACTATCTCCATTGGAATGAAGCCTTTTGGGAAGCCCAAAGCAAAGCCATGAGAGCTTATGTTCCAAGTGGACAATATTATACCACTGTGGCATCTAACATGGTATCAGAGCCATGCCCTAAACTTAGTCGTGCCAATAGATTGGTAAATCCTCAAATGTCGAACAAAGTACTCCAAAAGAAAAAGGAGTCGAGTCTCCTCGAAGGCATAGTAAAAAATGACTAAGACTCCAAAAGAAAAAGGAGTCGAGCCTCGATTAAGGGGATGCATACTTTGTTCGAGGGGAGGTGTTGGATGATGAAAGTCCCATATCAACTAATTTAGGGAATGATCATGGGTTTATAATCAAGGAATACTATCTCCATTGGAATGAGGCCTTTTGGGAAACCCAAAGCAAAACCATGAGAGCTTATGCTAAAGTGGACAATATCATACCATTGTGGAGAGTCGTGTTCATCTAACACTTGTGTTCAATCTTTTTGTCAACGCTTTCAATGAAATTTATGTCTTGCTAGATTTGTTTGTCGCTCATAATCTCTTGCTATTGCAGCGAGATATGAGAGGTAGGAGTAAAGAGTGTAGTTTCCATTTCTATACAGCTAGAAGCAAGAAGGTTTAGCATTTAGCAACTGAATAATATTGGTTTAAGTGAGAAGTTAACATAGTCTTACTTTTACATTATGGGAATTTCAATTTAGTCATCTACCGGTTCTTATATGCTTGATTGGTGTTTGATCATATTTCCAACTTCATAGAACGTGTACATATTATTTTGAATTCTTATGGTCTAACTTGGGAGGGCGGATAAAAAACTACTAAGGGTTACATATTTGGATAGAATAATCAATCTCAAGAACGTCGGCGAGAGAAGCTCGGCTCCAATGGTGTCGAGGACGATCCATTGTAAGTAGACTCGAGGATTTAGTTACCTTTTTATGCGTATATATACCTTGAGTTTGCAGTCTTTGCTTATACATTTGCTAGAGCTTAGGTTGAGATAAAGCAGGAGTAGACCTTCTGGAGGAGTTAAATAGTGCAGTTTGTTAGATGCTGAGATGTTTAATGAATTGGGTATTACCGAATTCATTTAGTAAATCGACATCAGAGGTTCGAATCAGAGGTTCAAATTTCGTATTTGCAGCATAGTTTAGACTAAACTAATAAGGATGCCCATATATACGAAATCCTAAATACAGGAAGACCTCCCTCCATAACAACAGGCAAAAGAATGATATGAATGAAAAAGAGCAAACGGGGTTGAACAATTGACATGATATATTTGCTCACATTCTGGGCGAATGTCATAATTAGCTGAAACATTCTATAGTATTAATAAGAGGAGGTAGAGTGAAAGATTTGCGAGGTTGAAATCCCATTGTATTCGAGGAGTTAAAGATTTGCTGGGAATTCCGGATCTGAAAGACTATATTTGGGCTAGCTCAACTCCACCAGGACCTGAGCTCTTGGGGTGGAGATGAGCATTAATACAGTTTCACACTACTCAATCAAAAAGAGTCTTAACCATAAGAAGACGGTATAAAAATTATACAACAAGAAATAAGTAGAATAAGTGCAAAGGTCAAAATGAGAATGAAATAGATAAGAATTGTTTTTGTTTTTTTTGTTTTCGGATTAGTTGTAGTTTCAATTTCTATTTAATTACATGTGTTTAGTGAGAGAGATCATATGTAGTTATTCTAAACTCATGTAGAAAATGAACATAGTTCTGATTTGGGAGTTTTTACTAAGATTTGAATATCTCCCTGGCTGTTGCTCCACCCTTAGCAAAAGTGAAGGGCGAAACCTTAGAATACTTGTTTTCTGCATATAATTTTTCTCTGAAAATGTGTGTGACTATCCAACACATATTTGGAACACATATTTGGAACTCAATGGTGCTTCACAAGAACAATCAAGTACACTCTTTTTCGATCTTTGTGCAGGAATACTTCTGAAGGAGAGAAGAAAATTCTTTCAAACAATGTTTTCTTTTACGGAAAAAACTTTCCTAAAAAGAAGAGATGAATTTTTGTTAGTGCGATGATTGTGAAAGAGTGGGTATTGAACCATTGATCTGACCTATGAAATAGTAATTCATACCTTATTGATTGAGCTATGTTCGAGTGGATAAAAAGAAAATATAAAATTCTATTTGTAGTCACTTTTGATGCCAAATGGAGTAGGTTTTTGTAAACCTCCTCAACATGTTTGAGATGCTTTATTCTCCTCGTTGTTCTTTCATTTAAGAGAATGCTTTGTTTTTAAACTTTGGTGGAATGCTTAGAGACCATTTGGATTTGGTGACATTTTTGGCATTGAATATCAAAAGAACGAAATCTTGGCTAAAAGAAAAGACATTTATAATTTTTTTTAATGTATTTTTTAAGAGACTATAATTAAAAGTGAGTTTGAAATGACTTTTAAAATAATAAAAAATTTGTCATCAAATTATATATATATATATAGTAAAAGTGATTCGGACAAATTTTAAAGAAAGTAAAGGCCAATAATTTTTCAAAAGAAAAAATTCAATGTTTGGTAATTCATTCTAATTTTAGATGATAAGTTGAATAGAAAATATAGTTTAATTAGTTAAAGGCAAAATATATATATATATAGAAAATAAAAAGATTAAAATAACTGTGGGCTGGGCTTACGATAGGCCCAATGGGTCATGTTCGAGCTTCATCATGTTAGTCTTGGCGGGTGCCCAATCAGGCTTTAAGACCCGACTGGTCGGCTCGGGCTGCACGCCCTCTCTCTCTCTCTCTCTTGCAGTCGATTTCACACGTTGAACATTCAAATTTCGAAATCCATTGCCCTCCGAAACCCCAAGATTCGCATTCGTTTCGAACACACAACTGAATTTCGTTGCTCTGATCTTCCAATCCTATTTCTGTAGAAACCGGCTGTGGATGTAAACTGAAACATGTCCTTCGACAAACCCGGTGAAGACACCGGGGTTTCTGGATTTGAATCCGAAGAAATGGAGCCCGATTCTGAGCTTGAGGAGCTCGAGCTTGAAGTAAACCAAATGGCTCAGAGGATTCTTCACTACAGATCCACTCTCTCTGCTCAACTAAAGTCCTCCTTCATTTCGTTACTCGAGTCCGCGAGGCCTGTTGCCTTCGGACCCTCGGAGCCGGGGATATCTGTTCCTCCGAACCATGAAGGTGGGTTGTGTTTTCTTTCTTTCTCCGAACTTGTAGATTTGCTCTGTGAAAATTAATTGAAAGAAATCTGAAATTATGTTGTTCTATTAGGTATATGCTTCTTTGAAGTGAATGAGTTTGCTGTTTGGGAATTCTGTGCCAAGGGGTTGGTTTCTAAACGCTTTTTGAAGTGTTTAATTAGGGCGAATGGAATACAATTAGTTCTAATTCTTTTGATCTGGAATTGCTACCTGTTCTTCTCACTGAGTTGATTTGCAATTCTGGTTCAGGATGGGGGGATTAAGTTCAAATACTCCTATTTTGTTGGCTTTTGAGCTAAATTTATGTATCCAACGGTAGTTTTTGAGCATGCCTTTCTGGAGCATTCAGATTAAGATGTAGAATGACTATTTCAGGACTAGTGAACTGTAGTGAACTGTTTCGTGTGCATATTTTTTAAGTACTTAGAAAGTCATTTCAATCGGGTCTTTCATGTATCGATTTCATCTCATATGAGAAGCTCGTTGATATAATTATATTTCATCTTTTTGTTCAGCTTGTCTTGTTCTTTTCCTGTAGTGTTCCAAACTGTATTTGTGTTTCATTTCCTTCTGTTGGTTGCAGTTTATACAATCGTTGACAATTGCAAAAACATTGTTGATTGTGATGATACTTAAATATGTTACGGTTACAATCTATGTTTCAAGTGAGTTTAGTAAGGCTGTAACTCATCACTACTTGTGGATCTTATTGGCCAATTCTGAAAATTACACAATTAAGTTCAGCTAGTGTTTCGCTAGGTAGGTTGTTCTTGCTGTTTCGGGGTGAGTGTATCGACTTCAGTAGTTATTCCTTTCGGTAGCAAATATTCTAATGCAGCTATTGTATCACAATTTGAAAAAGAAAGTCAAAGTTCTTACTCTAAGCTAACGATTTTCGGCTGTCCTCGCTCCGAGTCTGAGAATTCTAGGACTTTTCGAGACAAGGATTTAGCCAGATGGTTAGCTTTTTCGTGTACCCTTAATCTTATTATTTTTGTGACTCTAGTGCCTCTTGTATTTATGTTGATCGAGGTCCTTTTTTCGTGATTGCTCATTCCCCTGCTTTTGTGTTCCTTTTGATTCTCTAATTCAATGGTCTGCAGAAGTCTGTATGCCGTCTCTACTTTAGTTATATTATATTTACGGTTCATGAGCGCTTCGATAATTCGTGCATGTTCTGATTGATTACGCCAACCTACGATCTTTTTCAAAAAGCAAATATTAACCTTTTGGACTCGATCGTGAGTTTACTCCAAGGATGTACTTGTGTGACAATGTTGGTGTGTCTGGTGGTAATGAAGAGTTATTCTGATGATGCATATAGGATTTTTTTACTCAGCTGTATGTCCTGACTGACAAATCATTTTGTTATGCAGATGATGAACAACAAATCACAAGGGGTGAAGGAACAGTCCTTCACGACGAGGGTTTAGAAGCAGAAAAGAAGATACAATTGCTCAAAGATAAAATATCAAGTAATATCTCTATGATTCCTGCAGTTCTGAAGAGGATGAAAGACTGTATTTCAACTATTGACAATTTGGATTCATATAATGGGTCCATTCATCCTGCATTCAAAAGGAGAAAAGCTAGCTGAATTTCTCTACTGGTATGCCTACTAGTTACTTTTGTGGCAAATTACTTTACAAGGGGATCTTGAGTGTAATACAATTATTTAGTTAGATGTGTACCCACCGCGCTTACGGCTCTTTATCCCGACCCAATTAGGTCTAACTCCGATTCTTCCCTTTATGTTCTTCGGTAAGTGGACCGAGGAAGCATGGGAGATATCTGCTTTTGACTGATAAAAAACATCTCGCCTTACATCGTGTTGGTGTGAAAATGGCTTAGTTCTTTACAATTGCAATGCTGATATGTAACATAACATATTGTGTATAAGGTTATTGAAGACATTAGTTTTGCATTTGTTGATGTATAATATTGAAAAATGTTGAACTAGGAGGTTTTTCTTGTATTACCTCCCCCTTTCCTCTCATCCCCTTCTTATCTCAGCCGATGCAGCTTGCTATTATCGATATCATTTATGAACAAAAAATAAGCTTCCTGTGATTATAATCATAATCTTGCACTTAATGCAGGGTCAATTCTTGGGTAAGAGGCTTAAATATTTCATTGAAAGAGTATATATGTTATGGTATTGGTGATTCACCTTTCTCTATCAGGTGGTGGCATCTTAAATGGTTGTACATTTACTGACAAGTACATAAACATCGGAATCTAATCTTGGTATAAAGGTACTCGCCACTAACCCCTCCAACGACCATTGTCCTTGCTGAGTTGACATTGGGGTGTTAAAAAATTCGAGGACCGTAAGCCCTAATTAACCTAACTCAACTGTTACAATCGTGGTTTTTAAGTAGTGGATTTGGCAATAGTGCGGCGCTCACTCTCAATTTTGAATGGATCAAGCTTATTTCACTCTCTTTTTTTTCTTTCTTTTTGAACTTGATAACCTAGAGCCAGCCACAAAAGAAATTGTGGAATACCGTCGGTAAGGATTGATTTTCTCTTGTCAAGA
This sequence comes from Cucurbita pepo subsp. pepo, assembly GCF_057944985.1. NCBI lineage: Eukaryota > Viridiplantae > Streptophyta > Magnoliopsida > Cucurbitales > Cucurbitaceae > Cucurbita > Cucurbita pepo. The sequence goes on along the minus strand of NC_141805.1, from coordinate 3,514,867 downwards.
AAAGAAAGACTAAGCAGACAACGAGGCGAAGATAGCAGACTTGCCTCGATACAGGAACATAGCATAGGGACATTGCTCCGGACTAGTTAAGTAGTTGACTTACCTCTGCTCGGCTGATCAAGCTTACTTCGAGTTACGTCGCCTGTGGTCGGGCGCCCACTCTCAATTTTGAGTGGATCAAGCTTACTTTGAGTTACGTTGCCTGTGGTCGGGCAACGTGTATACAAATATCGGGTCTTAATTTCAAGAGAAGATTTTAGAAAGCGGAGAAGAAAGGTTTTAGAAAAAGAGTTTCGAAAGCAAGAGAGAAAAATTGAAATTGGTGTTATATGGGAATGTTAGCAAAAGATAACAATAACGGCTTACGGCATATAACTGGATTTGGATTGAGTTGGTTTATGGAATCCAATAAATCAAATTTCTTGTTAATTTTAAAACATACATTTATCCATTTTATTTTTATTTAATTTCAAAATTATATTTTTGATTATTTATTCTCAAACCATGCTTAAAAATAATTTTCCAACTACGATAACTAAATAAGATTCACTTAAAAATGTACTATTACGATCGAGAGGTTTTAGTAGGTTTTCCCTTTTCTTTTTTTTTTTTCTTCTTTTCCAGAAACATAATATCTCCAATAGTTTTGTACTTCAAATCTACCATTTTTACTATCCAAACACGAATCCACTCGACCTAAGAATTATAATAAAAAGAATGCATAAATGAACTAAAAATAAGATTGAGAGAGGAGACACATTATTACATCATCACATAAACACGAAATACCATATCTTTGATCCTCGCGTATATTTCTCTAAATTATTAAAATGATTTTAGAAAAACACACATTGGGAAAATTATTATGAAAAGAGAAATTTATGGCTTCTACGAACTTCTTTTATCCACTACCATCCATGGCTGACCCACTTAGTTGGGACTTCAAAATTGATATAGATAAGTAGAATAGTGTATAGATTGAAGGCTACCACATTCGATGACACACTTCACAACTTCGAGGTTGGAGCGGGTTCTGGCGATCTCGCCTTCCGAAGCAGCCCTTCTTGAGTCAACGACACGACAAGCTGTTCGTTATTTGCACAATTCAGTTACTGACATAACAGAGAGAAAAAGAGGGGAGAAAATATGGTAGTTAGGTTCATTACCTCGCCCTTTTGGTTGAACATTTCACCCGAAACGAAACCGCGAGCATTGAAGGCAGTAGGAGATTGTATCTGTTTATGCTTCTGTTAGTATATTTTGAGCATATTCAAAACTGAAAATGGAATACTTCATTCATTACACTTACTACAAATAACAGCCAGTCGTCAGCTCTTAAAGGTCGGTGAAACCACATCCTGGACAGAAATGAATACAATTGAGGCAAAAGTTTTAGTCTACATTTGTGAAAATGTTAACATGATGATTATGCATCCTTGTAAACCAATTTCTCACGGTCCCATAACAGCTCCAGCCCCAGCCCACCGTTAGCAGATATTGTCCTCTTTGAGCTTTCCTTTTCAGGCTTCCCCTTAAGGTTTTAAAATGAGTCTACTAGGGAGAGGTTTCCACACCCTTAAAAGGAATGTTCATTCCCCTCTCCAACCAATGTGGGATCTCACAATCTACCCCCCTTAGGGGCTTAGCGTCCTCGCTGGCACACATCCGGTGTCTGGCTCTGATACCATTTGTAACAGCCCAAGTCGACCGCTAGCAAATATGTCCTCTTTGGGCTTTCCTTTTCAGGCTTCCCCTCAAGGTTTTAAAACGCATCTACTAGAGAGAGGTTTCCACACCCTTATAAGGAATGCTCGTTCCCCTCCAACCACGTGGGATCTCACTCGACATTCCCTCCAATGTCTCATATTCAAACCCTCGTGTGAAAAAGTTGACAATTTAAAGTTCTTGTAGGCTTTTAGAGCTTAGTTCTTTGGGTATTTAAAGCCTCTTGTTTGATTAGTGGGAGTCAAGAGTACAATACAAGATGGGACCCCTGAGAGCATAATACAAGTGGACAATATGAGCCCTGACCACCCAAAGAAAGAAATATACAATATTCCAGATATACCAGATATACCAGATCAGAAGCATATGCATTGAAGTAGAACAGAATTTTCCATATTTAATGATGTTTGGGCTTAGGTATTTAATCGTAAATATATCATTACAAATACTTACGAGTGATCCAAGCTCACGGAACTCGACCTCAAACCCTTCCGACGATGGGGATTCAAGCTTATTGAAAGAAATACCAGATCAGAAGCATATGCTACTACACACCTACACAGCAATATACATCATACAATATTATTTTCAACGTATACACGACATTAGATTGCATGGAATTCTTTTCGGGTAAATTTTTGTCATTGCCACTCCAAGCAAGAACTTTCATAGTAATTTTTTAAGTCTCACTTGAAATTACCCCTCATTTATAGAGGTTTGAAACGTATACTCGATTGTTGATTCAAAACTTCCCATAAAAAAGGATTTCCAAATTAAATGCCATTTGGCTCTGACTTGAGAGGCATCTGCTCCACAATTTCAAAAAGGCTTAACTTGTTTTGCCTAATTAAGCTGCTTACCTGTGCAAGGCTTGATCATCAGATAGTTTTCCTCTTGCTCTAAACCAATACTTCAAACTGCAGCATAGTTCAAGGCATTTTTTTATAAATGCATTTTAGCAACGATACAGAAGAAAGGTGCTATAGACGAAGTATTAATCCAGATTAGAAGGGCAACCAGTTTACCTGGGAGGAGACTTGGTCTGGTTTGTTGAATTGTTTGGTTCACAAAACCGTATCTCAATTGGCCAAGGAATAAACACCCTGGAAGCTACCTTGTTGCGGTAAGTCCTGATATAATCAATGGTTTCATGAGCTGATTGAACAGTAGGGATGATAGTTCATACAAGCCATTCTACGATAGACAAGTTCTTATCCAAAATGGCACTATCAGCAATTAGACACAAGAAGACGCACCTGAGACAAACTGTCTATAGTACATCTTCCTTAATTATTTTTGCATAATAAACATTTAATATGAGTCTATGACCAAGTTAGCCTCGATAACCACCATCTAATCATCCTAAAAATAGAACTTCCAAATGAATACGGGTATATGATTCTATTTATATGTTGGAACTCGGTGATAAGGATCATGGTGTTCCAAATGTTTCAATCCGCCTATTATGCGAATCAAGGTCAAGATTCAAGAATCATTCATTCTTCATCGACAAAATTGGATATCTGAATTGTTTATCTTTTCTTCAAATCTTTCCATGTATTTTAGAGGAAAACTAAATGTGAAGAACTAAATGGGGCAGTATTAAACTATCCTACATATAAAAAAAATTGTTTAATTTAGAGCGTCTATTACCGGTGTGGCAACACTATTTATAGCCGAGAGAGTTTATGATCCACTGTGATCATGAAAACTTGAAGTATCTTAAAGGTCAAAGCAAACTGAACTGTAGGGATGCAAAGTAGGTAGAGTTTATTGAAACATTTCCGTATGTTATCAAATATAAGCAAGGTAAGGATGATATGGTAGCTGATGCATTATCAAGAAGCTACAATCATTTTACCTCTTAGTGCAAAAACTCTTGGAATTGAGCATATTAAAGAGTTATATAGACAAGACCAAGACTTTGGAACTGTGTTCCTAAATGTTTTAAAAGAGATTTGCTAGAGAAAGGACATGGAGGTGCCTTAATGGAACACTTTGGGATTAATAAAACTTACAATATGTTGCATGAACACTTCTTTTGACCGAAGATGAAGTATGATGTTCATAAGTTTTGTAGCCAATGTTTTAAATGTAAAAATCCAAGTTGCAACTTCTTTTGACCGAAGATGAAGTATGATGTTCATAAGTTTTGTAGCCAATGTTTTAAATGTAAAAATCCAAGTCTAGATGACAACCAAATAGATTGTAGATTCCTTTAAATGTACCTAATGAACAACTTTGGACTAATATATGTATGGATTTTGTTTTTGGTTTGCTGCACACTAAAGGGGTAAAGATAGTATTCTTGTTGTTGTAGATAGATTTAGTAAAATGGCTCATTTTATAGCATGTAACAAAATGGATGACACAAAACATATTGCTAACTTATTCTTTAGAGAAGTAGTAAGATTACATGTAATTCTTAGAATTATTGTTGGTGATAGGGATGTTGAAATTTTAAGCGACTTTTGAAAAGTATTGTGGGGTAAATTGGGTACCAAGTTGCTGCTTTTAAGTACATGTTATTCTCAAACTAATGTGCAAAATGAGTGGTTAATAGAACATTGGGAGTATTGCTTAGGGCTATTAACATCAAATCTTTGGAAGAATGTTTGTCATTTGTAGAGTTTGTATATAATAGGGGCAGTTCATAGTACCACTCATTGTTCTCCTTTTGAAGTTGTTTATGGATTTAATCTACTTACCCCTCTTGATTTGCTTCCTATTATTTCTAATGTTTTTTAGAGTGACGCAGCCACAAGTTTGATGGAGACCTTGCACAAAGAGGTGAAAGAGAAATTTGAGAAACAAAATTTTAAAATTGGTTCAAGAATTAACAAAGGACAGAAGGAACTCATTTTTCAACCCAGTGACTGGGTTTGGATACATTTTCGCAAGGAGCGATTCCTATCTTAAAGGAAATCAAAGTTACATCCAAGAGGAAATGACCCTTGCCAAGTTTTTGAAAGAATTAATAATAATACCTATAAAATTAATCTTTCGGGAGAATTTTCAGTACATTCTACTTTCATTATTTCTGACATGAGTCCATTTGATGTAGGAGATGACTTTCCTGATTCAAGGACGAATCCTTTTGAGGAGGGGAGAAGATGATAAGGATCATGGTGTCCAAATGGTTCAATTGGACCTATTACACGATCCAAGACCAAGAAGATTCAACAAGCCTTCATTCTTCATCTACAAAATTGGATTGGCTCGGTTCAACTTCCATTTCATATGTTACAAGTTGACTCGAGTAAGGAAGGACCGTTTAAAGCTTTGGAAGTCAACATTTGCAAGGTTGAAGGGGATGTCATAAATAGTACTTGAATGATAATTTCTTTGAAGATTTTATTTATTATTTTAATTTCATAACGATCATTTAAAAGGGTAGTGGGGAGTTACATGCAAATCATGACCATGACTCTTTTCTAGTTGGCATTTGAAGGGTAGTGGGAGTTACTTGCCAATCATTGCCATAACTCCTGGCCATTTGAAGGGTTGGGAGTTTCTTTGATGGGGAGGCAATAAATACTCACAAAGTGATATGTAAAATTTAGATTTTGGATGAATGAAATTGAGTCTCAAGTCGATACTTTCAACCATAGAAATTTGAGCATCATCTTTGCCATTTATAAGATTCAAACAACTCTTATGGTAAATTGTATTCGAGCCATTCAATCTAAGCCTGATCATTCGATTGGGGAGTGACTCAATTTAGAACAAAATTCCAAATCTTGCTTCTAGATATTTGATATTAAGAGGTAATCTAATTCTTTTGTATAAGAATTAGACTCGAGGGTTCTTGCTTCAACAAAAACTTGGATTGAGGATTAGGAGTGTATTATCACTAGGTCATAGACATTTTGGCCATATTAAATGGCTGACCTTTTGTTAACCTACACAGATAAAAATAAAACCAACTAGGCATAATTTCGCCAAAATAATTGACTTATTATTTTCATATCCGGGTCACTGCACGACCTAATATATTATCAAATATCATAATAAAAGTTTCAGATATTCCAGCACATGTTTATAGGAAGAACGAGCATGAATGTTCCAACTAACTGACACGATCAGAAAAAGCCCATACAGAATTTCTGATATGGACAAAAGATAAATCTTACCTAGGAAGCGATGGATTTGTAAGGCGTCTTTCTCGCAAGTCTTCCATTGATAGAAGCTACAATATAATCAATATTAATATCGAAACAGCATTTCTCTGATGGAAAATTTCATACATATAGATTGTAAAGTTTTAGTCACCGTATCTGGAGATGGCGCAGATGGCATTTTTGATATCTGATGGTCAAATCCTTCTTCTTCTTTCTGCAAACAAACCATTATAGTATTGGCAATCAATTGCAACATAAACTATAGAAATGTCTAATGAAGTAGAAATTGTCTCTCATTACTATTCCCAAGATTTATAAAATTCAAGATTTGGATTTGTTTTGGAATAACTTTCATGCTGTAGGAATATAGTATTGTTGGAACCTATAATAAGCTAAGTTTCAGATGGGTGTTATGGAACTTGATCTGGAGTTCCCCACAGATAATTATGATTGTGTTACTCAAACTGGTCATTTTGACTTCTGTAAAACCTCTTCCAGTTATTCTATATCTTTTGTTATTTGCACAAATGTTTTATCACCTAAAAGTCCATGGTTTTCATTCAAAGTTAAGTGACAGAGATTTTCGAAGGGGTTTGGTAAACTGCATAACTTGGAAGATCATTCCAATAATTCTACCATATATATCTTCATCTAGCAAGTCTATGCCATAAAAGTACAATAAATACCAGGAAATTGTATTTCAATAAATATCTTCATCTAGCTGTTGTATCTCTTGTATGCTTTTCTAGGTCAAGTAAGAAGAACAATAAACATATTGCAAAGTTTTCTTCCATATTCATAAGCCAAAATTCTACATACGACTATCGTGTTCATAACATAATCAGAGTTGCAATTAATAATGAAACTAACAAAATAAGTTAAGAGTAAAAATTGATATTTTTCCAAAAAAAAAAAAAAAATTACTGAACGGTTTTCATCCAAGAATGCTAATAGTAATTACTTGAAATGAAGCAAGCAATGTAAAAATGACATGTCCTTTCTGGATTGCATCCACTCTCCGGGTAGCAAAGCTGTTTCCATCACGCATACGGTGAACCTGATATATAATTGGAACTAAAAAAGCAAACAATGAGTGGTTATCATGTCTGTTTCAACTTCTAATTTAAGATTGTTCTACACCATCTGAAGTTTGTCACAAAGATATGGAAAATAATTGAACTTCAACAATAAAGCAGGCAGCTTCCAGAACTAAGCAAACCCATATAGATAATTTATCGTAAAAAGTCCTGCGCTCCAAATGTGGAATGTGTATTTCCAAATCTTATGGTTTACAGAAGCATATAAAACCAAGAGTTCAAGTCAATGTTGACAAATCCATAAAGTACCAGGAACCCAGCTACCACAGCTTCTAATGAATCATTAAATGCCACAGGGAAACACATCCTTGGATGTAATAAACACTTATATCCTGAAAGCTTCACATGCTACAATTTTATGAGAAGATGAGGCATTCTCTCGCCAACAGCCACCACCGTGCAATTTTTTATATATATATACACTATCATGCAAATTAATTTAATTGAAAGTGAATTATGTGAAATGACAATGATGACGACAAGAAACAAATATATGTGTGAACACAAGAAGATATTACATCTGGGATTAAGTTATCTGTGCAATAAAAACATTAAGATCTATCTGTGCAATAAAAGCATCAAGAACCAGCGTAAATAATTGTACTTACAATCAAAATCCCCAACGAGAAGAAAATATACATGCAAACTATGGACAAACTTGAGACAATCAAGAGTTTTTGACGCTGCTGCCAGTGCCTGTGATATGTATGAATTAGAAGCATTAACAATCTTGCTCTATCGTGTCTAAAGTAGTCTATATTTATCAAGTAACTTGAATATGAGCAAAAAATCTTGGGACATGCATAAGCTGCTAAATCAGTAGAGACGTAAAATCGAAGATGGATCTTTCTTAAAAACCTTTTATACTTAAAAGATATGTTGTCATGATTGGCAAATAATTGTTTTTCATCTTTAAAGTTACAATATCAAGGACATGTGATAGAGCACCAGGTTAACATGAGAACGAAATTTTTTGAACTGCACTTAAGATTAATTCACTAGTCAACTGTATCGAACTCTCAAACTACCAATACTAGATTTAAGTAACGAAGATATCCAGCGCCCTATATTTTGAATTCTATTATACAATACCAATGAAAAAAATACAGATACTGCTTCTTTGACAATTGTGGAAGAAGAACTAAAAAGAACACAACACCCCCCCTCCCCCTCCCCCCGGGAAAGGATGAAAACATACCTGTCCAACTAGCTGTCCACCAAAAACCTTTCCAAATTTTGGAGCATCTGGTAAAGTAATCCCCCGAAATATATCTGCCTACAGAGAATCCCCAAAAAAAAAAAAAAAAAAAAAGAATATCATGTCTGAAAGATAAAACCAACCTTTAATGTAGTTCTATGTTTCAACGGGAACTAGTCAATCACATAATCTCTCAATTTTCATTTCACTATATCTAGCTCTATGCTTCAAGAGGAACAATACAATTCTCTCATTCTTTGTTTACTTAGGACGAGATTCATTGATGTTCTTGGCATATATTTGTTTGTGCAATAATGTAATATCCTAAAAAGATAGATGATATATTAAAATAAAACCACGTTGATTTTTCAGTAACATTCAAAATGAATAATGAATTGAAATTAATATGAAGTGATTTTAGTTAAATATTATTTAAAGTTTAAAGAAATAAACTTTATTTTTCAAAAATAGAACAAAAATTAAAAAACTATTTAAGCCAAATTTTAAAATAGATAAAAGAATTAGTTCCTATGAAACAATAATTCCCACGAAAATTTTTAGAACTGACTAGTTATGAAAACCGAATATATTTTAGAATAAATAAAAACAGAGAAGTTGATTGTGCAAAATTAAAAGAATTTGAGATATCACTTATCCTAGAACATAAGCAAACTAGAGAATTTCGAAATTCCTTCATCTTTTGTTCCAATGAAAAGTGCTAGAGAAAGGAGATCATGAGCTTCATGGGAGTAGGGAATGTGGGCACTACTTGCGAAAAGTAAAATCGTATTCAAGAAAAACATACTTCCAGAGGCTCTAGGTGCAATATTTTCTCAACAAGTGCACATGTATCAGGAGTTCCATGAGCATTCCAGATTGACATTGGATTTAGTAATGGATAATGTTCCCGAGGTAGGAGCAAACATGTCAGCTGCCACAATAAGAAGCACACACGTAAGTAAAGCGTGTCAATAGCATAACCTCAAGGAAGAGGAATTTTGTTTGTAAAAGAAAAAATGGAATGCCTGAACGACCTACTTTAGACAAAGCAACTACATCAGCTTCTTGTATAGTTGATGAGGTTCCTACAAAAGCAGTTTCATTCAATTTCAAGAATCAGAACGAGACTAGCATTGAGCAGGTAAAATCCAGAATCAGTTTTTATCAGCTCAAGATGGCAATATAAAGAGTGACGCCAAAATTCAACACGCTTGTTATATCGAGATGAGTACATGGCGAAGAACGAAGACAAGGGAACAATCTAGTGGGAGAACCAAAAGGAGAAGTTCATTAAACTGTGAAATGTTAAAACATAATCTGATATGATCCAGTACTAGGTTGTAAATGCTTTGAAGTTCAACAAATGATTCCTGTACGGAAAGGCGTGGACGCTAAGATGCGTTTAACGCAGAAGTAGAAAGGATACTTCGAGTTTAACAAATTTGACATCAGGGCAGTAGTTGATCTGAAATACTATATGTAACGGCCACGCCCACCGCTAACAGATATTATCCTCTTTGAGTTTTCCCTTTCGGGCATCCTCTCAAGGTTTTTAAAACGCGTTTGCTAGGGAGAGGTTTCCACACCCTTGTAAAGAATGCTTCGTTCTCCTCCCCAACTGATGTGGAATCTCACACTATACGTCAAAAATACTGAGAAAAAATTTACCATAACCAAAATAGTCATAACGCTTCAATTGAAATTCCGGACGATTTTCTTCGTCTCCATCACCGGAACCAAGTATTTCAGCCTGCAAATCATAAGAGAAGCCTTTTCAAGACCAACTAAACTTCCAAGAACTACAAATTTCTGAAGAAGATTACCTCTCCCTCCCATATAAAATAGATTCCAGCTCCTGTTTCACCCTCGCGAAGAACATAGTCTCCCCTCTCTGAAAAAAGCTTGTCAAATTAAAACTGTGATATAACGACTGCTACGTTAGCTAATAAATCTGAAGTTACAATAGCCAGAACTCCAATTTCTTCTCTAATGTAACCGCCATAAACTCCAAAAAACCTCCAAGTTTTGAGTTAAAGATCAATTTTATCCTTTAAACTACTAACAACACTACGGCCAGTTCGATTGTTTCCCACAATTGACATCAGCTAGGAAACGAAACGAACATCATAAAATTAAATCGCACATCGGTCACTACATACTCATTTCATCGAGTGGAGGAGCAGAATTTTACTGGATATCATCAGGTGATTGCATACTACGATGGACCAAAAGTTACGAAGAAATTATGGAAAATGAAACTTACCGTAGTGCTTAACGACAATCACTTCAGCAATAGCCTTTAGAGATGAGCCAGGCAGCCTCTGAAGCAGCGGAACACATCCAAGAAACTCAACCACTGCAAAATCAAATTAAGATCATCGAAATCACACGCGACGGTGAACAAAATTGCAGAAAACAAAAAGGAAATGTCGGCGAACCTGATTCGAAGTCCATGGTGCTCCAAACGGCAACAAATCTTAGAACAATGTCGAATTGTCGTGAATGATAACCGAACCAGTTAGAGCGAGGAAAATAGACGGATGCAACGAAATTACGTAATTTCCTCCCGCTATCTCATCATGATCTTATTAATTTTTATTTGATTCAAAGACAAATTTGAAGTAGAATAAACAATTTCAATCCCTTCGGTCGGTTCAATCGTAGTCAACAATTCAATCCCTTCTTTTTTTAGTTCGTCAATTATGAGGTTGAAATGTGAGCCATTCAAATCCTAAATGTGATTCACACGAACTTTTTCAAGGATATATATATATATATATAAATTAGAGGTTAAATTAAAAAAAATGAAATCTTATTTTTATGTTCAATTATCAATCAAAATAAATTCGGGTTGAATTCTTGGAAATTCAAATCCTAATATTTTATAATTATCGAATTAAAAAAATTATAAATTTTACAAAAAAAAAAAAAAACTCTAATTTATTAAAGCTCGCACTAATTTTTTTAATCCAACTTAAGATTAAGTTGGTTTTGGTTGATATTATCATTTATTTAAATTTTTATTTTTAATAAATATAAAATGTTCTTAGTAAAACATTTATTTACTTACTTTTAAATATTTAATTTCCAAATAATAAAAATTATTGAAAAATAATTATAAAAATAAAATAAGTAAAATATATTTTAAAATAATTTTGAAATGGTGGGATGGGTGGGCTACAAATCGGCACAGGCCACGTCGTCGTATCGACCCACGTGGCCACTATTTTATTTATTATTTAGTTCGCTGCATTTATTAATAATAAATAAATTATTAAATCGTAATATTTTCGAAAAAAAATGTCTCTAATTAAATTAATAACAAAAGTTTCCAATATTTTTATAAGAAAAAATAACTTTTTTATTTTCTATATTATTAAATCGTAATATTTTCGAAAAAAAATGTCTCTAATTAAATTAATAACAAAAGTTTCCAATATTTTTATAAGAAAAAATAACTTTTTTATTTTCTATTAGTTCATACCTAATTTTAATTAAAAAAGTTTTAACTTTTTTATTTTCTATTAGTTCATACCTAATTTTAATTAAAAAAGTTTAAACAAAATTAAATTTGATCCATGTATAAATTTAATTTAATTTAATTGCAAAAATTAATGTCTCTAATTAAATTAATAACAAAAGTTTCCAATATTTTTATAAGAAAAAATAACTTTTTTTATTTTCTATTAGTTCATACCTAATTTTAATTAAAAAAAGTTTAAACAAAATTAAATTTGATCCATGTATAAATTTAATTTAATTGCAAAAATTCATAAATTAAAATTTGTAATTTTATTATCATTTTCCTTTTAAAAAGTTTAGTGTTAAATGATTCAATAAATTTGAAAAATTAGGTTAAAAATGGATGGAAATAGTAGCGGTAGAATTGATCGAATGCTCCAAGCGAGTCTCCTCTCTTATTCTAGCTCTCTTGGATTCCGCTGAGCCTTTCATTCACTTGCTAGAATCCGCAATCCCCTGTTAACAGAACAGATATCTCGAATTTGTCCCTCTTCGCATGTAATATATGCTGTGCTTTTCAAGATGTGCACGCAACCTGTTCGTCAAAAGTCCCCAAAGAAAAAATTACACGATAGGTCCTGTGATACACGATAGGTCCTGTGATCGATGCTACTTCAGCCAAAAAACAAGCATATTATGAAGACCCAGTTGGATTCTTTGCTCAACAAGAGGATGTAATTTCTTGGACGTCTAAAATCACCAATTTGGTCAGAACAGGCCAGCCGGACTCGGCTTTTGGCTTCTTCAAGATGATGTTCGCACATGGGCACAGGCCAAATTATGTGACAATGCTGAGCGTATTAAGAGCGATTGACGCATTAAGCTGGGAATCAACGATTGAGGTGATGCATGGAGGAGTGATCAAAATGGGGTTTGAATCAGAAGTGGCAGTTTCAACGGCTCTTCTTGGGTTTTATTCAATGCGTGATATTGGGATCGTTTGGAAGTTGTTTTATCAGATACCTTATAAGGATGTTGTTTTGTGGAGTGCTGTGATCTCGGCATGCGTGAAACATGGCCAGTTTATTGAAGCATTTCATCTTTTCAGAGAGATGCAATATCAAGGTGTTCATCCAAACCATGTAAGCATTGTAAGCATTCTACCTGCTTGTGCTGATTTTGGTGCTCTATCTTTGGGTAAAGAGATTCATGCGTTTTCAATGAGAAGGGATTTTTATTCTATAGTTAACATTCAGAACTCACTCATGGATATGTATTCAAAATGTAGAAATCTTGAGGCATCAATTAGAGTTTTGAAGACTATGAGGAAAAAGGACATGGTGTCATGGAGAACTGTAACTCATGCGTGTATCCAAAACAATTGTCCTAGTAAAGCCTTTAAAATTTTCACAAGGATGCGGTCTTTTGGATTCGAATTGGGCGAAACGATGATGCTGGACTTTATAGCTGCTGTGTTATTAGTTGATGAACTTTTACTTGGCTTGGCTGTTCATTGTCATGCGCTGAAAGGTGGTTTTCTCTGTTTTATTTCAGTTGGAACTGAACTCCTCCAAATGTATGCTAAATTTGGTGAATTGGGGTTGGCCAAACTTACATTTGATGAGCTTGTTGACAAAGATATCATTGCATGGAGTGCAATGATCTCAGCATACTCTCATGGTGAAGAACCACTTAGTGCCATCCAGGCATTTAAAATGATGCAATCAACTAATGAAAGGCCTAATGCTATAACTTTTGTAAGTCTAGTGAATGCCTGTTCTTCACTGGATGCTCAAGAACTGGGAGAAAGTATACACGCTCATATAACGAAATCTGGTTACTCGTCTAATACACGTTTGATGTCTGCTTTGGTTGATTTTTACTGCATACTTAGAAGGGTAAAGCTAGGAGAACATGTTTTTGATGAGATTGTGACAAAGGATTTAGTTTGTTGGAGTACGATGATTAAAGGGTACGGTACGAATGGCTGCGGGAATGAGGCACTCAATACATTTTCAGACATGTTAAGTTATGGTTTGAAGCCGAATGGGACGCTCTTCGTTTCTCTTTTATCGGCTTGTGCTCAATGTGGATTGGAAAAGGAAGGTTGGATGTGGTTTAATTCAATGATTGACGAGTATAACATTACTCCAACAGTGGCACATTATGCTTGTATGGTGGAGTTGCTTGCTAGGCAAGGAAAAATTAGAGAAGCCGTTGAATTTGTGAAGAAAATGGCAGTAGAACCTGATACAAGGATCTGGGGTGCTCTTTTTGCTGGTTGTAAATTAACTCAGGGGTTCTCTGACATCGCTGATTCTATTGTTCAACAGCTCAATGCTTTAGAACCAAACAATTCTGACTTTCATGCAATGTTGCACAACTTTTGTGCTGAGTAAAACAGATGGGAAGATGCGGATGGGTGTTTGGGTTGCTCGACCCTGCTTCGCTTTATTAAAAGCAAAGATCACTGGGAAGTTCGAGGTCTCAACCCTTGTTCTTGTGCGCTAAAGGGCTTATGAAGTGATCGATCGGCCAGCAAAAAGCTCGTTAAGCTTCTTTTCGCTCTCCTCTTCGCTTTTTCAAGGCAGTGGAAAGTCTTCCTGAAAATGCGAAGGTTGAAACAATGAATCCTAGTCAGATAACTGATGGGAGCGGGCAAATTTGTCAGGTAACTCACACAGATGATATAGTAACTTTAACATATGCATGTTATTGACTATCATTGGATTCCACTAAATGTTCTGAGTTTGTCTTGAATTTGAAAGGAAGTTATGGTCTTGGTAGTTTTTATTTACTTGAAACACTTCCATTTCATAACCTATCTATTTATACTAGAGGATGTAGAAGAGCATGAGAAAAACTTATAAGATTATTAGTTAAAAACTTATCTGGCCTTCTTCTTGAATGTTCGAACTTTCCATTCGTGATTCATGTAGGGGGCGGAATTCTTGAAGCGATTCTCGTCAATGCCATCAACAACAGACGTGCCAATCGACTTGGTACTCTCCGCTTGTAGGCTTGTTATTCATTTACTTGGTACTCTCTTCTCTTATAGGCTTGTTATTCATTTGAAGCTTCTACCTTCCACTCCTATTTCTATTGGCTTGAAAATATCAATTAACAACGACTGTACTTGAACATGATTTGTTCTATAGATGGTACAACTGTTGTGGAGTTCTAAGAAAGTATCAATTAATGTTTTAGGTTCCCCAGCATATAACGCACGGTGATCGGTGATCGAGGACGATACTTACAAATGAGAAATGAATAAAAGGTACAAATTCTTCACCAAAGTATGATGCATATAGAAAATTTCCTTGAATCCATTACAATGGTTATTCTTGTAAGTCACTGCAGTCTCTTCACTTCTTTCAAGAAGAAATGGTACTAAAGGAAGCAAGATGGGCACTACAGATGAGAAGCAGCCAAGAACATTTGTGCAAAGTTATGCATCCTAAAATTCCGGGAAAGAAGTATAATTCAACAAAATGAAAGAAAGAAAATCGAACAAGGATAAAGAGAAAGAGAAAGAGACCGATAGGGATGCGAAGCCTATTTACCTTGTTCAAGAATAGTGAAACTCGAGTTCAATAAGAGAATAAAACAAAGCAAGTTCCGCTAAGACAAAGCGGAGCAAAACTAGAACAGGAGGGGCGTGCAGCATTCACCAAAATTCTTCAAAGTGATCGAAAGCAAAATACATCGGTTTAGGTTTTTTTTTTTTGATTTTCCTTCCTATTATTTTTAATATAAAAACAACAGATTTTTATCTTCATTTCTTATGTAACGTATAGAACATTTGATACATCATATTGAAAGTATCATAAATTTATTTTATAAGCAGTCACAGCTCAACTATCAATGTCGAGCCTTGAACGATTCATATTAATAAACAACCGATAGAATAGAATATATCATTCCGAAAGTTCGAATTTTGGTGGACACAAATTTGCTCATTGTTATAATTGGATGATTGAAAAATTCCATCATTTCCTTTAACTTGTCAACTCCCTTCATCAAAGAATGATGCAAACAAATCAGCTGATAAACTACAAACTATTGAAATCCCGCTTCAATTCATCCTATTTCATCAGATTTGGGATGTAATATGGTTCGAAAGGATGAACGGGATACGACAGTTCCAATAAGATTTCACTCATATATTTGAATTTGTAACTACATTATTAGAAGATGAAGAAAATACCAACAATTGATCTTGCAGCAGCCAATACTCAATCAAGAGATAAGAACACTGTATCAGCAGTTGTGTCAAAGGAATTGGGAGCTGATATCTAATCATCAGAAAGACAATTCTCATAGAAAGCAAATTAAGACAACAAAATAAGAAAACACCAAATTACTTTGCCCTACAGCCTATAAATACATATACACAGAAAGCAAGCGCATAAGCCAAACTGCAATTTCCTGATTGATACTTTAATGTCTAAGCCCTCTAAGAACTCAACAGAGAAGATGCTTAACGCAAACTGAAAAAATGTAGTCGAAATCCCGGGGCGTGGTGGTATTGCTAATCTGCCTTCGAAGCATATGACAGTAGGAAGTATCTCTCAATTCCAATTCCAATTCCAACAGTTAATATGACCAAGTAAAGAATGGCTGTCTAGTTCACAAAATGCAAGAAATGAATTTCAAACCTCTACAAAATAAACAGCTGCAAAGCTTATCTGGAGGGAGGGGGAGAGTAATGGGCATGCAACTAACAGATCATATTATGATTTTTTTCCATTTGGATTAATCAGTGAAGTGAAACAATTAATCCCTATATATACAACAAACCTCCGAACCGCACCCTGCAGTTCCGAACGCAGGACAATTGAAGGGTTAGAATCCGAGCTAGGCCAACACCTTGTAGGATGGATGTGTGTGAACATCATCTTTCAGATTACCTCCACGATGGTCACCCACCCCATAAAAAATTTTCCCGGTCACAACAGATATCTTTTTCATCTTCAAACGAGCTCAAGATTACCATCTTGATCTGATTTTTAGGCAATTTCAGGATGCGAGAATTTACCTGCTGAGGGGATTGCTAGCTCCAGATAAAATAAAAAGATCAGTGAATAAATGATCAGCTGTCATCATCCATTGCGCCAATATACGTCAAATCTGTCCGTCTCACCCGCACAGCCCCTTTAAGCCAGTAAGATGCTCGGAAATTCGCATGTTCTCCAGCACCAATTACAGCAGCGTTGCTGGTAGATTGACTTGATCCAGCACCATCTTCTAGAAGCAACCAAGGGTCAATTTCTGTATCATAATCCTGCTGCGGTGGCAAATGTTTCGACTTCCCAGGTGCATTAGGCACAACCCTTGGTGACGCTACTTTGCCCCCTTGAGGCATGTTACTATTTCCAGAACCAAGTCCAGGAGTGGAACTTCTGGATTGAAATGGAGAAAGGGCAGAAGGAGATATTGTTGGTGGCTGGTAAGATAAAAGGCACCGAGCAGAAGGAAGTGGAATGGGCATTGCAGCTTGGATGCGCCATCTAATCATATCAGGTAGTTGCATGTGGTGCAATTCATTCTGTCAACAAATTAATTCAAAACAACTCGTAAGGACGATATTATATTTCCTTCAAGCACCAGATTGAAATGAAACATCCATATAATATTTTGCTTTGGTACAGGATAAGACTATTACTCTTTTAGAATCCGACAAAGATTGGAATTTGCACTGTTAGTGTCGATAGTTTATCACTATGACGTTTAATTCTATATTAAGTTGAATTACCGGCGTGCACATCTAGTGACATTGAAACAGCTAATGCTAGTTATCAATATTGTGGGGCTAGTAGACAACTACGATATCGTGCCCTTTTTCACTCTGTCAACAGAAACAAAATGCAAGAGTTTCCTCTGTAAAAGAAACATTTTGTCCCATCTTCCATTCCAAGGGTCAAAAGAATGATCTAGCATATCGATACAGCAACCTACTAAGCTGATAATATTCTCACATGGTGACTAAAACAAATATCTGGCCCTCCTTCCAGAAATGTTAGAGATGATGTGCGAAAAAACAAGTGGTTCAATATAATGAATAAAAAAAATTGAACTAGAAACAATTGAATATTTGAAGAGTCTATTGTGTAATTATTGCTGCCTTTCACCCTATGCTTTTTCTGTTTCTGTTATGAGAGTAAAAAGTTATTTGTGAAAATGTGAAGACTAAGGTTGATGGCTAACCTGTAAAGTTTCAGCCAGTTCACGAACAAGAGCAGTAGAATCCTTGCTTGTTTCATTGGTCGACTTAGCAGCAGTTTTCAAACCTAGCCAACTTGGCTGGCAACTGCTCAATAGCCCATGTAGAATCAATAACATACTACCAAAAAGACTTTCACCTGGTAGGTCTGCAAATATAGCAAGTGACGCTTCGGAAGATGACTCTACTTCCTTCTTTACCATCGAACTATGGGTGGGACAAAAGGTAAGGTTTGCATCCTCGTGAACTATTCGACTGCCAAGAAGACGAAGGATGACAGAGGCAAGCATATGCCTCATGTTCCGTCCTGATGGCTCCCTGCAAATGGATTTTTTTTTTTTTTAGAAAAACTAGAACTTCACTTGACTGCTGGAAAATTCAGAATGTAATCAGTGCTGCAGACTCTAGTGAACCATGAAAAACCATAATGAAGCAGCGGCAAGAAAAGCATTTATAGACAGTGAGTTGAGAAATGCAAACAATATGTAACGTTAACAAATAAGGCATAAAAAAGAATTGGCATTATCAAAATAGTTAGTATAGCAGAGGGAGTAATCCCAATATTACTCCTAAATTTACCTATCTTCGAGGATGACCGGAAGTAACCTCAATATTAATTGTAAACGCAACGACATTGATGCTCGCAAAGCTGCAGGTGAGGGTAGAGGAGAATCTGTTGAGCCTGTTGAACGTCTAGCTAATCCAGGACTGCCTCCTTTCATTTTGCGATTACTTCCTTTGCTCGTAGGGCCCTCTATCCCTGAGGGCACAAGTCCTGTTTGTTTACTTGACCCTGAAGTAACTGCATTTATTTGTTGCTCAATATTATTCAACTGCTTGATTAAATCATTAGCAAAGGTGTTGCGTGATTCTTCAGAACTCTGATTTATGCATGGAAGAACTAATTCAATAAGAGCCCTCTCGGTCACATGTTGCTGGCTGGAATGCAAGACTTCGTTGTCCAGCATTTCAACAGACTTTTGGCTATACTTGCTAGAATCTGTGCCTTCTTCAACAACCTCTCCTTCTTCAAGATAAGAAGAATCCGAGCCAGAAATACACCAACCCCAAGGCTTCCAAAACATGGTTTTAGTCGATAGACCTTTACTCTCGGCAATATTAGTTAGTCTCTGTCGTATTGATTTCCTTCCAAATAGGACATCTTGACCTCCAAGAAACCATTTGGCTTGCAACAACATTGAATCTTCAAGAGACCTGCCAAAAAGATGAATCACATCTGAGAAAAGAGGTGCAGCATCAGGCCTGACCAACAACCTTGTAAGAATAATCTCAATAAAATTCTTCTCATTATCAGAAGCAGCTACTTTTTCAGGACTTGGTGACGACAAACGAACAGCATCAGCTAAGGACAGATCTCGTGTCTCAAGTGTCTCAAGTTTCTCGATAAGGGCTTGTTCATTCAAAAGAAGCCTAAGTTCCACCCACTGCCAATGAAATTTTGCAGGTTGTAAGGTATCCAAAACATATACAAGCCTGTCCAGCAACTTCATTTTTCTCTCAGAATAATGACCTTTACTATCACCAACTCCCGAAATCCTACTCCCATCATCTTGATTGTACACAGAACTTGGCAACTTACAATCAATAATAGTATTCAAGAATAGCCTTGCACGTAGAGGAACAAAGGCCATGGGCTTCAAGGGAATATCATTCAACTCCAGTATAGCAGCAAATTCTACATCACTTGTATCGTTCATCAAATGGTTATAGAAACCCTGACTATCCCTTAAACAAACATCTCGAAAAGGCAAATGTCTTACAATATCACCAATTGCAATTGTTAAAGATTGACACAGTTGATTCACATCTTCACGAGCAGTAAAAGCAGCATTCTGGATAAAAGGGCGCCATACAACAAATGAGAATATTGAATAGGCAGGAGATAGGACCAAGCTAAGTGGAAGCAACCGTTGCATTCTAAAAAGTGCCACAATAGACGGCTCACCTAGTAGCTCCACAATCAACCCATCAAACACAGTTCTGCAATTTCCAACAAGCAACCTAAACCAATGTACATAATCCTCTATGGAACTTTCAATCTTATGCATTCCCATTGTACGAGTGTTGCCATTTGCATTTGACCTAGTAGTTCTAACAAACTGAATAAAATCTAATCCTTCTTTTAACCTAAAGAGTGTTACCAGCCGTTCCAGACTACAAACCCCCTGAATAACTGCCCCAATGACAAGTGCAGAAATAGCTGCTGCAATTTTTGTGGCTCTACCTATTACTTTGGTGCTATCACCAAAGACATGAGCATTAGATTCATGGGAATCAGCTAATAATTGAAACTGAGATCTTGATGGCTTCCCAGGAGAATATACTCCAGCGAGTGCAGAAAAGGCCTCCGTTGCAAGAGCAATCTCAAATACACGGCTTTGACGTTCTCCTAGAGCTTCCTTGAGTAGGCATAGGCAGGTAATATGAATGCATAAAATCCGCCTGACAAAGTCCAATGAACCAGAAGCGGATGGAAAATTCGAACATCCTCCAGCTATAAAATCAGCCATCTTAGACACAGTTGAACCCAGATTACCAACAATAGCTGAAACAGCAGAAGACACCAAGGATGGATCACCTTCCTGAGCAGCACCACCTGTATGCCTGATGCATTCCATCAATCCTGTAATTATTTTTTGAGCTATCTGATATCCCTCATCTGATTTCTCTGAGACAAGCACCTTCGGCGCACCACCAGTAACGACTTTCCTATCTTTTCCAAACAAATAGTGAAAGGCATCATCAACTTGTCGCTGTACCAGTTCTCGCATACTCATTCCAACTCTAGAGAGTCGTCCACCCCCAATCTTTTGCCTAAAAAAATCATCAAGATCCTCCACACCTGCAGGAACTCCAAGTGGAAGCCCCAACTCTCCATCCAATGAACTTGCTGGATCAAGTTCAGCAATAAGTCTCTTGTCACATGTTGTCTTAAAACTCTTCTCCCATTCAACGACACTAGGTATGCTGCCATACTTTTTCAATAATTGTCGAGCATAAACTACCGCTGCAGAGCCTGAAATACGGCCATTTGAAGCCATAATAGCCATAGCACGATGGACTATAGATGACAACGCTTCTGAAATAAGATCAGCTGCAACAAGTACATTCTCGTACCTGCAAGTACAATGGTAAGAGACATTGAGATAAACAGAAAGAGTCATAATATCTGATAAAGCACCTCCACGACAATATATTACACACGCATGCATGAGTATTGATAGAGAGAGAGAGAGAGAGAGAGAGAGAGAGAGCATGCGATTTATCTAAACAAGCCAAAAGTCTACAGAAAACGTTCATGTCTCATATATTACTTAACAGAGGAGGGGGAAACTAGACAAGCTAAACTTTTGTAGAAAATTGCAGGCGTATAGATCATCTACAGGTATTTATTAATTTACAAGCATAAAACAGAAATACAAACTGGAAAAGAAAAATGAAAGAAACAGAAGTTCTCATAAAATCCTTCTAAATTACATGCTTTGTCAACACCCAGAGGTATTTGCAGGAAGGAAACACGACTCAAAATTAAATCACAGAAATAACTTTATCTACATTCGGTTTCTCATTTCCTATGGTAGTCGGATCTACATGATGTATAATGATCAATGAAAGAAAGAGAGAAGTCTAAATAGATTTCCAGAAGTCACAGGAAGAAAAGGAGGCAGAGAGAAGAAGGCGGAGCAGATCAAGAAAATACAGTCAGATCAATAGTAATTAAGAAATATATGGAATAATGCTAAGAGAGAATAATAACTATTGTAGGCAAGTTCACCAAAAATCCCACCGTCATTGGAAGTATAACGAAAAATCATTACTCAAATAGGAAAAAGATGGTGCACCTTCGGAGAGAAGATAATAGATATGCCTCGCCCACTTCACACACTTGATTTTCTACATTCCTTGGTAAAAGTAGAATGCTCCTCCGGCTGTTCATGGTAGAATTTGAACTAATAAGGACTTTTGGCAGCAACCAGAGGAGAAATTTGACCCCTGAAACAAAATCATTACATACATCTGTTAAATACAATATGGATGAAAGCTGATCCTCGCCAAACTTCCAGCGTATGGTATTCCTATCGTCAACAGCTGTTAAGGACCGACCAAATTGGCCAGCTTTTGTGCTAGTCTTCTCAGTCTCTTCGATAATCTGCTTAACAGCAGTCATAAACCAACCTGAAATTGCTCGCTTCTCAGTAAGTCGAAGTCGTTTTAAACTTTTTCCAATAAAAGCAATATCACCACCATGATTTATTTTGCTAGCATCTATTGGTCTGGTAGAATCACCTTCCATTCCAGATCTATGGTGCGGACAGGCTACCCTATTATCACATACATGACTCGTTGATGCACCCTGACTACCTTCAATCCTAGACGCAGCTAGATGAGCAAGACTTTGTGTCTTGCGTCTTCCCTTTAAAACTGGCTTTGTTGTCTTTACCGGTGGATCAACCTTCAATGTTTCAGAGGATTTAGGCCCCTTCTTCACCCACCACGTATCTTCGTCATCTGATGGAATTGGTGAAGAAGATCCATGAAGGTACAAGGGCTTTTCATCACTTACTTTCCTTTTTTTGGCTCTTCTGCAATCTTCACACCCAGGTGTTGCTTCTGCAATATCTACTTTCCCATATACTGATGCAAAAGACTTCTTAGCAGTCCCTGTAGTATCATCTAGATCAGTATCTGTGGGAGTTGACGAACTGTTTGGAAACCGTAAAAGCAATGATATGGTTTCCTTCAGCTCTTCAATGTCAACTTCACTTATGACACTTTTAGTAGTGCTCATGTTGGACAATGACTTAATTGATTTCAATTGGTTAACAGAAGTAACAGAACTAGAAACCTTGTCGGAGGTTGGACACATCTTTCGCTTTTGATTTAATGATGTATTTGCACAGCTAATATCACTTTTTTGTTCCCATTCGAGCCCATGAAGTACCAGACGACGTTCTTTGGAGTAGACATTTATAATGTCTACAAGTTGTGCTCCTTGTGCAATTTTCCCATCATCCAGAGTGGCATGAATAAAACTTCCGGGTAAATATTTCAAGATTTGTTGGTGTCTCCTCCTTCTATCTGGCTCAACTGCTGGGCCATTGGAGTCCACAATTCCACTAACTATTAGCTGCCTTACATATAAATGAGGATAAAATATACCAGCACGTATAAGTTCCACAATGAGAAACTGAACACGCTCAAAACCTTCTCCTTTTTGCACTTCATGTTGATCAATCCAACAAACAAGAATATCATGTAAAGGACCTGGACTTTCAAACAAGTCTAAAGAACCAGCACCTCCCGACCTTTTCAACCTACTTTTTGGTTCATTTTTCCCAACTGGTTTCCTACCAAATGAACTGTTCTGATGGCTAGAACCCTTTACAATGGTGGAATTGAGTCCAATTGCATTTTCATATTTACGTCCAGATAAACTTCGAAGATCTCTGGCTTTCATTTTCAGAAGCCTAGTGGCAATATAAACCTGAGAAAAAACTTTCCCACCAGTGAGCTTTAGCTCTCGAGGTGCAGCACTCCAAATATCCCTGTAGTCACATGTTGCCCACTCACAAAGAAAAAATACTGAACAAGCAAATGCCACATTGACAGTCTGGTTCCATTTCAATGGCATTCTTAAACACGGGTTTACTTCTTCAAACCAAGCTTCACATATGGATCCGTTACAGCAGTTTTCAAAAAGATATTTATAAGCTACTCTAATATCTCCATGTAGTAGAGACTTATCCAATGCATGCACAGCTTTAGCCACGCTGCAAACTGGGAATTCAGGGTTTACTGCCTTTGCAAGACTGTCTGTACATTTCTGTATTGATGAAACAACATTATCAAAAGCTGAGGATTGATACTGAAAATCAATCCCTTTACTTCTGAATGGACTGGCAACTTCTGCTGAAGCATATCTCAATTTTGTTGCATCTTCAGGTACCTTCGACCCAAAATTCCCTTCATTAACTGTATGTGATACAACACAAGGTGGAAATGGGAAGCAATCCAAAGCAACAAATGTGTCGGGCACAGCCAGAACTAAATAGCGAACCATTTCCACCAAAGCAGATGTTGTGTATGCTCTCCTTGAATTATCTACTAGATCTGACCCACCAGGAAAAGAATCTCGGATAAACCGAACAGAAATTCTGACAAGAGTACGTACATAGGTCTGAGATAGGAGAATTGTATCTAAAACACCATAAATAATTGGCAGCAGCAACTCCAAAAACTCGAGAACATCATTTTCCTGAGAAAACAAACAGGAAAATGAAATCTTTGAGAGATGAAACTAAATACTCAAGATATTTCCAAATTCTTCTCCAATCATTTTAGGATTTAATACCTCTAATTGTCCCAGCACCCAATCGACAATGAGAGAGGGAAGCAGAAGCCCTTCAGCTTGATGCCATAGCAATAGCCTAACCACATACCACCATTTGAAATGTAATGAAGGCTCTTCACCATCAAATATCGCTGAAGGAGGATCACCCTTTGTATGTGGGAACCCAACAGAAAACATTTGCGGAGACTGGTCTTTGTTTGGTGGAGTCAAATGAGAATTGCCTCTTGAAAAAAATTCCTCCACCAGGCATTCCAAATAGTCAACCACATCTTTGGTCCAAAATTCAGTACGCGATAACTGAGCTTTGTCGAATGCTCCACATGATATACTAGCAGAATTAGGGCGCACCTGTAATGTAAAACCATAAACTGCTACATTCAAAATTGTCAACCTAGGTTTAAGTGACCATTACAAAGTTTAAGCACATTCACCTGATTAAGATAAGTAATTTTAATGAACCAAGTTGCTCTCAGCAATGGGACATTATTCCTAATGAGAACTTCAAAAAGAGCCCTTTTCCTATACCCATGAGGAACATTATCTGCCAAAGATCGCAAATGTTTATGCTGTTGTGATAAACCCTGCATCAAGAGGACATAGTGTTTCAAATGAAGTGAGGAGTGGTTGAACTTGAGGAATGTTAAAACACCACTCAACCCAAGAGCTTTAGTTAAAAGGGCATTGGTTATAGTATAAAAGATAGTTTAGCAGCACGAAAAGGTTCATTTACAAGCAAGGGCCATGAAGGACTATACAAGATCCTAACAGTGTCACCGCGTGTTCAATTTAACAATGTCACCGTGTGTTCAATTATCCCTTAACCTAGCTATGTTGGGCTCTTAAACCATTATTGTAGCTCACCATATCTATTTGATACCCCCTTATCCACATCTAACTATCGACTATGGTACATAACTTTCATTGTTCACACATCGCATGTCGATTGGTGGATATAGTCTATGTTGCTGAGCATGCAGCCATTTTTATGGTACAAGATTTTGACTACTCGCTACAACAATATTTTAAATCGTATCCTTAGACATCGTGATGCAATCATATCACATCTCAATTGGGTGTGTATTTTTTTGGTGTTCCCAGTCTTGGTTTGTATATACATAATGATCCATGAGTGCTTTAGGTCGTCCGCTACACAATGACAACCCTCTTTGCTCAATTGATACAAAACACCATGCTTTAGCACCTAGTATAATAACACCTCGTGCAACAACAGGCACCAGTTTGATTACGATAAAATTAATTTCTTAACTCCCCTCGCCATATGGGCCAACAATTTTATATCTTTTCTGTAGTAATTCTTGCTGATACTTGGTAGCGGCAAAAAAAATTCACAATATTATGCATGGGTTGCTTAATCAATCTTTATTTATGGTCCATATTTTGGAGAACGTTTGGCTGATAATAACTCACTTCTTAGTTGCCAAACCCCCTGGTCACTGTGAACAACACCAATCAGTGCAATAGGATGCATGTATTTATCTATCTCTCGACTTGAAACAACCGGAGAAGGTTTGGAAAAGGATCTTTATGAGTGTCCTAGGTTGGGCCAAGAGGGTGTATAGAGTGATTAAATCAAGAAAAAGAGTAAAGAATTCAATGAATCAAAGGCGATCATACTGAATATTAGGCTGTTGATACTTTATAATTCAGTAGTTGCTCTTCATTCTACTAATCAACTTTCAATTAAACTTGGCCTAATGGCTTGGAAATTGGCATAAGTCCTAACAAGTAACTATCAGTTTAATTGGGGAGGAAAATGACGCTATACGTGTCCAAACCCATCCTATCCTAATACCATGTTGAAGTATCACTCAATTAATAGCTAAAACAGATGAAATGGAAATTTTAATTTCTTAAAAGAGAATGTGATCGATTGAAGTATACCAAATGAGAAAATGGAAATTCCCTTTTACTTTCACCCCCCACCCCCACTTATCACGTTAACTAATGTGTGTGTGTGTGTGTGTGTGTGTGTGTGTTCTTGACATAGAAGAATCATGCACGTGAAAATACCCCACTCCTACATGCTTTCACGTGGTTACTCATGCAGCTTACATCACCCATGCACAAATCAGAAAAGAACTACCTCTCTACTATTCAATGTATAGCAATTGAAGAAATAGAAAAGATACTCCCCAAAAAAGGTGAACTAAGTCATAACATGAAATTTATAAAAATTTTGCTCTAAACATTAGTAAAGTATAGGTAGCTAAAATCAATTTTCAATATCCCTTTATTTTCTTCTATGCAGAAGGAAGGAATACCTCAATCCACTTTTTCCGAAAATCTTCACTACAAGGTTTTTGTTCGGGAAAGATGCCAGGCTTTGTTAATAAAGAAACAGATAGGGGAACACCATAAACTTGACCAGCCTGTCATATAATAACGAAAGAAAAATTAGAATGGGGTTAACAAATGGATGGTTAGAAAATCCTTACTAAATAATGAAGAAAGAAAGTTTCACCTTCCGCTTTTGAGCACGTGAATCATTTATGGCCCTCAGACGTTTTCTTATAGCCTGCAGAGAAAGAGAAATAAGTTTCTTACTGCACATCTAACCAATTGATCGCCTTAAAAGCCATAAGAATTAAAATTATTAGCAGTAATAAAATTTTCCAAGTACGCAACATGGGGGGTGGGGGGAATTTGGTAGCTATTGATTCGAGTAACATACATCCTTGCACTTGATGACGAGATGCTTAGAAAATGCTTGAACCTGAGTCAATAAGATTTCTCTGGCCTCCTGACACACTCAACAAAGACAAATAAATTGCATAATCTTTTTTTTTTTTTTTTTTTTTTTTTTTTGCCAAGAAACATAATCTATTACAAACAGAAAGGTTTTGATGAATTAGAAAACAAAATAGGGAAAAGGTTAAATTGCTTATATTGTTATAAACATAAGTCAAACAAGCACTCAATACAAAGAAGAGGTTGGTTAGAATAGTCAAAATATGTTCATCCAATGGTAATTACAAACTTGATCAAGTTGGTCAAGCTCTAAACTCAAATAATTTTATTACATGTAGAATAGTCAAAATATGTTCATCCAATGGTAATTACAAACTTGATCAAGTTGGTCAAGCTCTAAACTCAAATAATTTTATTACATGAACAAGAGCACAATCTAGATAAAAATTAAAATTTTCATCCATGAAGGAAAGATATTTGTCAAGTGAAGCAAGCACATGAATGAGTGTAAGGAAAGCTAATGGGACGAGGAGAAAACATATTGAAGTGCATCATTAGAACCTCCAAAATGTGTGTTCAATTGAATTGCTTATAATCGCTAAGGTAATACATTAAACTTCACCAAACCAGAAAGAAAATACGATTACACAAACTCAATCTAAAAGCTGCTGATAAGAAAGATGTACCTCAAGCCCTTCGACAGTCTCTTTGTATCCAGACTGCGCATACTCTCTAGTGAGGTTCTCCTCAGGACAGCTAGGAGTTTGAGGGTAATAGTCAGGAGGCCCTAACCTAAGATTGACAGAGAACAAAGCATTGTGTGAGAAAAAAAATACTACCCAGGAAAAGAATAGCAAATCCATATAGATGCAATCAATCGAGCACTCAAAATGTTCTATAAAACTTTAAAACTGAAAAGAAAACAATTAAATTTCATTCAACCCATGATGTAAATCAGATCACACAAATATTTAGAAAACGAACTTACAAATTATTGGCATGAAATGAAACAAGAAGATGGTAAAAAGAAAATATTGCAAACCAATACCGATTATTTAAAGCCTCCTTCTCGCACTTCAACTTGTATGGTGCAAGTGGAGCTGGCCGCCTGCAAATCAAGAAATATTCAGTTGATTTCGGGAGAGATAAATTCAAGGTGAAAAAGAAGAGTACCGAAGAATAGGTAAATCGGCATATCCTCCCAGAAATAGAAAAAATTAAACAGCAAGCAAGCCATTAATCCCACTGGCTGCTCATAATCTTGTAAGCAACAAACATTTGAGAAATCAAATGCAATAAATTGCTCTCATTTATATAGTACGGGAGAATTTCAAATGCAACCCAAAAACTATTTGGGAAGTTAGCTATATACTCCTTTTAGTTTGGTAGTCATACCATATATACTCCTTTTAGTTTGATAGTCATACCATTACACAACAAGGGCTAACTTTTATCATTGTCTTTTACAAAAAATAATAATAAAAAAAAATAATTAATAATAATACTTTCATGAGAAAATTATTAAATAAACAAGCCAACAACAAGAATAATAATGATAATAAAACAGCACAAAACAAAAATGAAAGGGGACGATCCAAAAATAAAACCAAAACAAAAAAGTTAGTCCATATCTCACTTCTTTTTATTTCCTTAATTTTCTCAAACCACTCAATTTCCTCAAATCATACATCAAACCATTGTCCATTTCTTTTACTTTTCAGCTGCTTCAATTTTATATCAACATTTCAAAGTTTATAGTTCTAACAGCATGGCATAACTTACGACAACTACAGAGACTTACAGCCTTAAAGGTACATCTGACAAAATTAGAAAAAAAATTCAGGACAGCATCGTAATTAGCTTAATAGGGGAACTTGAAATGGAGAGTTTGCAGTTTTCCCTGAATAAAATGTACATGTCTCAGACCACAATACAGCAGTTAACAAAGTTGCAGACTGATGAAGTAAAAAACTCTTAACTACTACATGCCTTAAAAAAAAGTAACTAAACTGCACAGAGAACAAAAAAGGAAACGTTACAGGAAGAACGTATAAAAAAAGGCTACGGAATCATTATCGCCAAAAAAAAAAAAAAAAAGAATTCCCCAGTTTCACAGAATCTATAAATCTCTTTACCTGGAATTTAAAGGAAAATTGGCTGGCAATGAAGAGGAATCAGCTCGGATAGCATCCCTTGCTGATGGCCCACCTATTGCACTATTATTAACTGCACTAGTGCAGCTGGCAGGATGATACCTTTGCATATCTCCCAACCATCAACTGCATACTTCCGTCAGCATCGGTCTGCTATATAAAGCTGTGCCAAACAGACCACATTCAAATTGCGTGCTTGTAACTTAGTTCTATTGGGTGAAGAACAGGTGTAAGATCCCGTTGCAAATCCTTTGGCCATTCAAGTCCAACCGAGCAATTCAAAAGCTAGTCAATTTCAAACAATAACAAAAAGACATAAACTAAAGATACACGTTCAGAGATTCAAGATCTTGTCCATTTTGTATGAAGTTGAATCCAAGGAATCAGAAACGAATTGCAAACAATCTTAGGAATAAAAGTTTTGTGGTGATAAAACATTGTGGAAATATACAGCGGCAGTGTGAAATAAACAACACGAGTCACAAATTCTGCTTGATGATTGCACATTTCAATGTGCCACAAACCCAGTTCCAGAATTTAACATATCTTGTCAAAGACTATCACAACGAAACTCAAGTTTATATAGTTCAATTACATTTAACATGTCTTGTCAAAAGTTTACAACCAACATCGCATCCATCTAAATTTGCAGTCCATAAGATTGCAGTTTAAATTTTAATCTCAAATAAGTCATGTGACCTGAAGATTATTCAAATTTATAAAAGGCGTAGAGAAACAATGCTTGATATAACATACATTCCCCAGGACTGAACAGAGTAAACTACGGTCAGCATAACACATTAAAGTCGGAGAGGAATACCGTATCTCTTAAAGTACGAGCCAAGGTGATGCCTATACTTCGAAGTTCGTTGGCAAAGCCATACTAAATATGAACCCCAAAAAAGCTCTAATCAGCTCGGAGAACCCTCGTAATGATTAATATAGAAGACTACGCTCAAATACATGAAACAAAACTAAGCTCATTAACAGTTCAGAACGAACTACTATAAACCCTAAATTTCAAGGGCAATTATGCGTGATCTGAACTAAAATTCTAAAACATATAAAATACACACAAAGTACGCAACCGCATCAAATCAAATAACACAATTTGGAAACTAGGGTTTAGGGAAAAACCTGATCCCGAATTCGACGCAGCAAGCCGGTTCTTCTGGTAGTGACTAATTAGGTACAAGTACGCAGTGGAGCAAGGGTTTTCTACACGATTCAGAAGATATCAACAAAGAAGGAGAGAATGGAAGAAAAAATAAATAAAAATACAATATTGGGATTTCACTTGGAGAGCGCAACTGTACGAGATTTTGAAGCCATTAATGGACGCCAAAAGGAAAAGGAAAAGAAAAACTTGCGAGCAGTTTCCAGAGCAGATAAATGGAGGAATTCGTGAAGGAATAAGAAGGGTGTCGGACCTTGAAGGCTTTGACTCTTCAGCTTAATGCTGGTGACGACGACGACGACGCCTCTGGCTACCCCGGTGTTGGAATAATGGAAAGAATGGGGGTGATCTCGTAATTAATAACAAATAAATTTATTTTTATTTATTTAGTTTATATCCACTTTTACTAAATCTTCTTGCTAAAATGCCCACTTTCAAAGTCATTCAAGCATGGCGATTGGGGCAATTTTGCAAATATCCCAAATTTTTGTGCAATCTTTTGAGATTTTATTATTTAATGCGATGAGCATGTGCAGGAAAAACGAGCGTGTACGATGAGTTATCTGATCGTTACTTTAATACAAAACGAGCGTGTACGAGGTAACAGTAACAGTGCATGCATTAATATATCGTAGAGCTATACGACAACACGATAAAAGGTATGTAAGTTGCCCATTACCAAATTAGTCGAATGCGTTTAAAAGTTATTAATTCGAAATTCTCAAATTACGTAATAAAAATACGAGCAAAATATTAGTAATAAAATCATTGCAACCAACTAAAATTATTGTTAGGTTCGCAACCGTGACTTTAATACAAAACGTATGTGTACGAGGTAACAGTAATACAAAACAAGTGTGTACGAGGTAACAGTAATACAAAATGAGCGTGTACGAGGTAACAGTAATAGTGCATGCATTAATATATCGTAGAGCTATACGACAACACGATAAATGGTATGTAAGTTGTCCATTACCAAGTTGGTCGAATGCGTTTAAAAATTATTAATTAGAAATTCAAAATTTACGAGCAAAATATTAGCAATAAAATCACGTTTGGATATAGTGCAACCAACTAAAATTATTGTTAGATTTGCAATTGTGACTTTAATACAAAACGAGCACGTACGAGGTAACAGTGATACAAAACGAGCGTGTACAAGGTAACACTAATAGTGCATGCATTAATATAAAATTATTGTTAGGTTGGCAATCGTGATTTTAATACAAAACGAGTGTGTACGAGGTAACAGTAATACAAAACGAGCGTGTACGAGGTACTAGTAATAATGCATGCTTTAATATCTTGTAGAGCTATACGACAACACGATAAAAGGTATGTAAGTTGTCCGTTATTAAGTTGGTCGATGGCGTTTAAAAGTTATTAATTCAAAATTCTCAAATTACGTAATAAAAATACGAGCAAAATATAAGCATTTTATTACGTATTAATTTAGTTTTATGTCATTTAAAATTTATAATAATTAATTTATTTACATTTATGGATAAACTAATAATTTTATTATTATTGAGATTTAATTTTTTATTAAAAAAAATAGGGTGGAAATTGATTTATTTATAAATTTAAAAAAGTAAATTATTACATATATAATTGTAAGTCACCAATACAATTTTAAAGGTTGTTAGGGATAACTAATTTCCTTAGCTAGTTTGCATGTGTTGCAGATATAGACAAAAAATGACATAAAAAGGTAAAAAAGTAAAAGAGTAATAATGAATTTGTAAGCTAACTTCCAAATTTGGAGTAGAAAAAAGGTAGAGCCATTAATAAACTCCCAAGTTTAATAGACTAACAAATTTACAAATATGGTTAACCATTAAGAAAACCACAAGTTTAATAGACAAACAAATTAACAAATATGGTCAAATTTAGCATCAAACGGGTATATTTTGAAATGCCCACGAGGAGCGGGAATGGAGAAGCCTTGTTCGTCCTCTTCTCCGTCTGTAACGGGTCAGATCCATCGTTAGCAGATATTGTCTTATTTGGGCTTTCCCTTTCAAACTTCCCCTCAAGGCTTTAAAACGCGTCTGCTAGGGGAAGTAGATATTATCCTTTTTGGGGCTGCTCTCCGTTTTGGGCTTCCCCTTTCCTCTTTGGGCTCTCCCTTTCGGGCTTCCCATCAAAGCTTTAAAACGCGTTGCTAGGGGGAAAGCAAATACTATCCTCTTTGGACTGCTCTCCGTTTCGGGCTTCCCCTTTCCTCTTTGGGCTCTCCCGTCCTCTTTGGGCTGCTCTCCATTTCGGGCTTCCCCTTTCCTTTTTGGGCTGCTCTCTATTTCGGGCTTCCCCTCAAGGCTTTAAACGCGTCTGCTAGTGGAAGGTTTCCACGCCCTTATAAATGGTGGTTTGTTCTCCTCCCCCCATTCGGGGCCCAGCATCCTCGCTGTTACTCTTTCCTTCCTCCAATCGATGTGGATCCGCCCCCAAATCCACCCCCCTTTGGGTCCTAGCGTCCTTACTGGCACACTGCCTTGTGTCTACCCCCTTCGGGGAACAACGAGAAGGCTGACACATCG
Source organism: Cucurbita pepo subsp. pepo (assembly GCF_057944985.1). Taxonomy (NCBI): domain Eukaryota; kingdom Viridiplantae; phylum Streptophyta; class Magnoliopsida; order Cucurbitales; family Cucurbitaceae; genus Cucurbita; species Cucurbita pepo. The sequence goes on along the minus strand of NC_141805.1, from coordinate 3,482,089 downwards.
TCTGATGTTGAGCTCTGATACTATTTCTAACGGCCCAGATCCACCACTAGCAAATATCGTCCTCTTTGAACTTTTCCTTTCAGACTTCCACTCAACGCTTTAAAACCCGTATACTAGGGGAAGGTTCTCACACCCTTATAAATGATGATTTGTTCTCCTCTCCAGCCAATGTGGGGGCATCACACCGTCCCCTCCACTTATTTTAATTTTTTTCTCGGAAAAGTTATGCTCTTTTCTTTTGTAGAATCGAAGTTGGTTATCGGAGGTTAGATGAACGTGAAAAACAAATAGCAAAATTTGAACTAACCAAACCAACAGATTCAAACATCCTAATAAAACCGACCAAATCTTATTAAATCGAAAATATCTGAACTAGTTAGATGTTTGAATCCTTATTGGTTACCGTTCAAATCCGACTGCATGAAAAGGGAACGCACTTTATTACATACTTGTAAGAAAAAAGGAGCAATTCTCACAACCAAAACCAGAAAAGAAAAGAGAAAAATCAATGAATCAAACCACACGATATCGACTTCCTCGACTAATATAACACACGAAACTCTACAAGATCTACAAAGGATGGCGCCACCTACAATACGATAACTATACGAATCTCGTTCCCGATCCCGCAGATGATATATGTCAGCTGTAAAAGACAGATATGAAGGACCAAACTCTGTGTTTCAGCTACGACCAAACTTTTAAACCTTCTCCGTCAAAGGCATTAGTAGTTCGACAACTAGAACGAGCACGGAAGGCCAGAAAAGCCATGGTTATGGAGCTAGCCATATCTACACAGAACTGAGGAGACTAGGTTAGCAAAAGCCCAGTCATATTATAGTTCATCAAGGGGAAGGGGTCCTCCCAAGTTGATTATTTTACCAGTCATCACTCATGTTTTCAGTCTCCATGCCAAATCCGTCGTCGAATTCTGAACTATCATACACGCAGCTGAATACGGTATCGTCCAATAAATCTTCGAATATGGCTTGACACGTCTCCGTACCGATGGTTTCAGCATCGGAATGAAGGTTCATCCATGTTCTGGTTCTGCTCATGTCCTTCCTGACAAGGTGGTCCAATGTAAGGGGCTGTGGCATTGGAAGAAGATGCCAATATACTCCTTCACAAATCTCGAGCAGATATTCGGACCGTAGACAAGGTTGTACGAACGAGAACCATGGCGGATAGCTTTGACAAAAGTCGGCAAGTACTTCATTAATACAGTCAAAGAGGAGCTGCTGGTCGGAGCACAGCTGGTTCGGGAAAAGCTCTATCTGGTCGAGTAGTAACAAGTAAAGAAGCTGTTCTGAAGAGAGCCACTTTCCACAGATTTGATTCCAGCTAAGTCCAGATGCCAACAGCACTGCCTTTACATAGTCAAAAATCACTTCCTTATCTTCCTTTAACGATTTCGTGACGTTAGCCTTATCGGTTTCTGCAGGTTCGCGTTCTTCAAATTCGATATGCACTGGTTGGACTCGCAACCCTGCTGATAAAATACACTGATATTAGCCAGGGTAACTACTGGAATAGATAAAAACTGAAATACGAAAAACACGGATAAAATCCGCGCTGTTCTTAGTGCCTACCAGGCAAAGCCATGGCATGCAGAGGGCTCAGGCTATCATCTACAAATAATGGCTCAAGAACTGAAACAGGGCTCGGCCGCTCTGGAACATCGGAAACACCATCTAAATCTCCAACAGCCTTTCCTTGTGTAGGTGAGCTAGAAGACGATGCCGAGCGAGATGGAGACAGTTGATTTTCTTCAGACGAATCCTAAACAGAATAAACAGTTTAAGCAAAATGCTTCAATAAACACTGAAGCTGGCTTATCATTACACCTTGGAATTTCATCAGCGTGAGATGTATCATAAACTAATTCACCTTACGGTTATGTGATAGACTTATAGTAAGACAAACGGCGAGATATAAACACGAAAGTTAGAAGATATATTACTTGGGACAAGCTCATTGAAGGTTTATCGTCGCCCATGTCTGGTGTGTCATCGTCGTGGCCTTCTCTGATAGGGGAAGAAGCAATCGGGTCGGAGGGAACATAAGAAACAGTTCTCACATCGCATGCATCGTCGGCCATTTCACCATTCCGATCTTCTCTCAAAAGAGAATATTCACTTGAGCCAGAGGGAGCTTCCAGAACACTACTCTCCTCATGGACTGCAATTTCATTTACCTTCAGAATCTCAATATCACCTGCACGTTTATTATTGAACATCAAGGATTGATAAACAACACTAAAAGATTGGTCAATCCAATGCATTGGACCATTCAGAGATACATACCTTCAGAAATCTTCCCATTAGTACTAGAACTCACAGCTTCTTCCCTTATACTTTGATCAACGATCTCGCTCTTCATATCGTGGTTATCATCAGTTGGAGGCTGCACACTGATTGGGGTATCGTCATTTTCGCCCTTGAGCGACGGGGTAATTTCATTAACATTTAAAAGTCGGCTACCAGCAGAAACTCTCTTCTCTGAAGTTACTGGACTGAGCTTGCAGTCCATTTTAGGACTGCTAATGGGAGAAAAACTATACTCAGGAAGAGATAGAATCCGTCCGAGGGTCTTTGGCACATGTCCCCTTAAAAAGTCTACACTTTCGTCCCCACTGCTAAGCATCTCGGAAAGATGTTTCTTTGCCTCGACATAAATATTAGACGAGCTTCTCCTATCGTTATAAACATTTCCCAAATCTTGATTAATTTCCAAGCTTTTGAGTTTTCCAGCCTTCTCCCTTCTCTTGCTATCAGTGGAAGGCCTGGAAATTCTTTCAATAAAAAAATGGTCCTTGCTGGTAGAATTTCTTGCACTATCTTCCTTAAGAACACCCACTTCACTCTCCCTTGTACTGTGATGATCACAAGAAAATCTATCTGAACCATAAGCAGAGTGTTCATGGTGATCTTTTCCCATAGCATATCTAAATTTCCTCTTGATTCCTGAAAGAAAAAAGTTCGAACCGACCCTCTCATTCAGCACTTTCATTTTATCGTTAGCAGTAGAATTTTGGACTGATGGATGAATGCTGTCAGCCTCAGAATTCACCAAACCTTTCGGCCCTGGCTTCAAGATTACAATCTTACTTGACGCATCAGAATTTTCGTTCCCTTTGGATACGTTCCTTCCCGGATTCTTGACCTTTCTCTTGAAAAATAAACGTTGCTTATGATCAACAATCTCCTCAGACTGGCCAACTTCACTGAACTCGTGTGACTTGGGTTCCACGTCTTTTTCTATTGACAAATCGTGCAAATTTCTAATGTACTTGAGTAACACAGAGTTCGGGTTTTGTGCAAGTTCGTGAACTAGCTCGTCATCAGAATGGGGAATCTGAAGTGCATCCATGATTTCTCTCGAGTGTTGAACTTTCTGAATTTTAGTGAAATCTTTCCCAATATTGAACTTCTGGCCAAAATATTCCTTAAGTGCATCAACCATTTTTTGTTCTAAATCAGCAAGGAACTCATTTGATTGCATATCTGTTTTGTCGTTCGGGTCAAACTTCAGGTCGCTCGTGTTCTTCCGATGGATTTGACTGTAGATCTCCTTTAGCATCACATCAACAGGAAGATTACGAACACTTTGTTCCTTCAAATACTCCGCAGCATTGAAGGAATCGGCATCAATATCATGGCTTTTCTTCCGACTCTTCTTCACTTTCTTTGGGTCGTTCATCTTTAAATGGCCCGAGTGTTCACGCTCGATTCTCTTCGCGTCCAGCTCATTGAACATCTCTTCTTCTATGAGTTTCTTGACACTGGGCTTTCCAATGTCTACTGTCTTACATTCTTCACTGTTCTGAGAAAATCACAACATCCAATCCATTAGATCATAAACCAAACATTCACTCTGCTAGAAAATGTTCTACGTAGAGAAAACTTACCAAAGTAACACTACAATCTTCATCCAGATTAGCCAAAATCTCAAACTTATTTCTTGAATTTCCAGTACCTGCTGAAGAAAGAGAAGATTCAGCACCAAGTGACGCTGCATTTCCAACAAAATACCATGCACATTGAGAAAGCACAAATCACTCTTGAGTTTCGAATCATCATGTAACAGTCCAAGCCCACCGCTAACAAATATTGTCTCCTCAAGGTTTTTAAAACGCGTCTACTCTGGAGAGTGTCTAGCCCTACTCCGACCAGTACCTCGCACCGTCCGGTGACTGACTTTGATATTATTTGTAACAGCCCAAGCCCACCGCCAAATAGGACAATACCTGCTAGCCTTGGGCTTGGGCTATTACAAATGGTATCAGAGCTAAACACCAGACATGACGATGTGCCAGCAAGGACGCTGGGCCGCAAAGGGGGAGTGGATTGTAAGATCCCACCTAGGTTAGAGAGAGGAACGAAGCATTCTTTATAAGGGTGTGGAAACCTCTCACTAGAAGACGTGTTTTAAAAACGGTGAGACTAACGACGATACGTAACAAGCCAAAGTGGACAATGCTAGCGGTGGGCTTGGGTTGTTATACATCAATTTAAGCAATTAACCAAAACATATGATTACAATAAAATCTATCGTTATAACTCCATTACTTGCAATTTGAAAAATGCACATGAACTATACAAGTAAGTTCTACAACTATTAAACCCTAAACCCTTGATCACCCACACATTATAAATATTGTTGCAATTATACTTTCAAACGAATGAAATCTTAGCAATTAAACCCAACCACTAGCAAAATTATGATGATAGTGTTTAATCACAACAATTTCATAACTCTAAATGTAGCTGTTCAAATGGAAGGTTCATGGAGCATGCAACAACCCAGTTCAAGGATGAATTTATTGCAGTTTTTCGCATAAACACAAAGATTCTAGGCAGCAGGAGAAAAAACAGGGGAAAAAGAAAGCTAAAACTGCTAAAGAATTGAAACTCAAGATATCATGATTCTCCAAAGAACAATCGGTAAGGAAATTTGATCAACAAGAAATTTGCAGGTCAAAAGTTGAAATTCAACGTCAACAAAGCCTAAAATCTTTCGATCTACGAAAAATCTGAAGAAGAAAAGTAGTATTCTTACCAACAGTTTGCCTGCCAGGACGCTTCTTGTCTGCTAATAGCTTCCTGGAGGCGCGGCCATGGCGGAAATCAAATAAACTAATCAAACCCCACATACAGCCCCTCTGATCCTTCTCATAACGAACCATAATTCTTTTGGAATTCTTCCCCATTTTCTTCAAAGATTCCGTCCAAATTTTTCTTCTCTAATATGGTTGCATGAACTCTGATAACAGGAACGAAGAACAAAACAGCTTAGAAAACGATTACAAACGGAATTTCTTGCTTTCGTTTCGCCGGAAAATTCACCGACAAGCTAACCTCGAGTGCTGACCCTGAGAAATCCAGTGTGACGAAAAACAGGCATGGAATCTAGATGACCAATCGGGCGGACACAGCAAAATTTAGTCACGGCTTCTTGAAATGGCAAGGAATCGGATCGAAGCGTTGTAACGTGCCCAGAAATTCAGCAAAATCTTAGAATATCGAGAGATTCGTAGCTTTCTTGGAAGAAAAGATAACTGAGGGAACATCATCTCCAAAATGAAAATTCATGAACTCGAAGATTTCATAATATATTTTCCTCAATTTCTTCTTATCAGAGGTTGATCAGAAGCATTAGAACTCAAATTCTAGTATCTTCTGATTCAGTACACTTTCACAACGATCTCGAACCGATTCAAAAACCTTAACAAAAACTTCAGAAATGCGATTAAACTCTCCAAATCGAAATGAAATCGATCGAAGTTTAACAAAATTCACTCCAAATCCATCACAGAAAGTCCAAAACATCACACTCCACTTTAGAACGAACACACCACACCCCACCCCCGCTCTCGATGTCCAAAATTTTCAGCGATTCCACCGACCGCACGAAGAACAAAACCAACAGCAACAACTAGAAGACTTTTAAAATGTAGTAATCTCTCTCGACAACCAGTAAAAAAGAGGACCAGATGCTTATCCATCACCGCTCTCTATCTTTCCGCATAGAATTCGCATATCGGGCGCCATTAAAGACATGGAGGAAAAAGAAGGAAAAAGAAAGCAAAGAAGAAGCAGAATAGGGGAAAGATTTGACAATGGTGAGAGAAAGAGAGAGAGAGAAAGGGAAAGGGAAAGGGAAAGGGAAAGAGAGAGAGAAAAGATGGTGATGGTGTTGGGTGAAAGTGTAAGGAATAGATGACAGTTGTGGTTGGCCCACCACCCACACAGCAAGCGAGCTTTCTATGGAAGAAAAGCTTGGGCTGCCATTGCCATGGCCATTGCACTCTGGTTTTCTTCTTCGCTGTTGCCAACGTTCAATCAAGCTCATCGCCATAGCCACTTCTCAATTTTCTCCTTCTTTCTTTGGGACGCCATTGCAGGGGAGCTCTGGACAAATGGATAGCTTGAGCGTCTGAGTTGACAAACTGCAGTCTAACTTTAACTCTTTTATTTATTTATTTATTATTATTTTTTTAATTATTTATTTAATGAGAATGGAATTTTAGCTATCATATTTTATTAAGTAATAATTATTTTCTAAATTTGTATTTTTAAATTAAAAGTATAATCTAATTTTCTAATATTATTTTGACCTGGAAAGGTTGTATTAGTTGAATCCTAGTGTCAGGTCTATTATCAATCAAATAAATTAATTTATTGTTAATTTAAAAATATACATTTTTCTTGTAATTACATATAATTATATCATTTATTCTATTTTTATTTAATTTTATAATTTTTTTTAACCATTTATTCTCCTTTGTGAAAAAAATAAATTAAAAGTAAGTTATTAAAATTATTTGAAAATAAAATTTTCAAATATATATTCAAAATTAAGTTAAAAACTTTAATTTAATATTTAAAGTTGAATAAATAAATATTTTACTAATTAACATTTTTCTCTTAAAAATAAAAATTCAAAACCATTTCAGTTATTATTTGATTAGAGATGTTTATTTTAACGCGAGTACTAGTTGGAAGAGATTCTCTGACAACTATTTTCTTTCGGTTAGATAAATGGGGCTAGAGATAGGATTATATTCCTCGTTCTCGCCTAATTTCTGCCCGCCCCATTTAATATAAATATATTTTCAATACACATATATATTTACAAAAAATATATATTTTTTAAAATTAATTGTAATATAATATTTTTTTTAATAGATATTATATTGAAAAATTAAAACTTTAAAATAACTATATTTTTAAAAGCTAAAAAAGTACTTGAAGAGTGTTAGACGAGGAAAGTCGACTAATTTAGAGAACTCAATCCTAAATTTTAAGGTAAAAACTTAATACATGTATTCGAGTTATAATATAATATTTTTTTTAAGAGTTTAGGCTCAAAATGAACCCTCCAGAACTCCGATCCTAAATTTTAAAGTCATAAATTAATACATGTATTTGAGTTATAATATAGTATTTTTTAAAAAAAGTAAAATCAATAAAAATAAATTATCATATTTGCAAAATGATCTCATAAAAAAAAATATTTACAAATGTGACGAAATTTTCCCTTGTACATCCGTGGTGAATAATTAATATATTCAATGTATAAATTATCATCGATTTATTAGTATATAATATATGACAAATGTAGCATTGATATCTTTAATAATAATAATATAAGGTATATGATTGATTATCAAATATAAATCATAATTTATTTTCTAGAAAAAAAATAGTTTCTCAAAATGAAAATATATAATTATAAGGTAACAAATCTATTATTATTTATTTTTTAAAAATTATATTTTATATTATTTTTATGTTGCAGTGGAGTTGAATATATAATAAATTTTTGCCCATATATATATATATATATTGGTTAAAAATTGAAACATTTTTTGAAATTTAAGGTTTTTTAGTGTAATTTAATAAAACTAAAAAATTTAAGATAAAAATTAATATAATGGTAAAAAATATAAAATTTTTAATGGGTTTATTTTTTAATTTAATAATTATTTATTGGTATTTTTAATGAATTATTTTTCATTATTATTATTTGGGTGGGAAATTGTGATTGAATCAGACTGCAAACATTTCAGAACTTTTAGCATCTTTTAGGGTAATATATATTAAATTAATTTCTTGAAATTTATTCTTTTAATGTATTAAATAATATTAATTGGCGGGGCAAAATAGTAAAATAAAATAATGAGGAAAATAGGGTGACGTGGCATGATCTGGTGGCGCGTTGAGCTGGATTTGCTTTTAGAAAATGTCAAATGATTAATTTAGATTAATTTGTCGCAAATCAAAATTAAAATTAGTGATTTGCATAATATTCAATTTTATTTTTATTTTTAATATAATCGGTAGTATTTCCAAAAGAACGAGGACAGTGATAAAAAATACGATCGATTCTCGTACAACATTCATGAACTGTAATGAAGTTAGTGAGTTGAGGGCATGCATGGTGTCACGTCACGGTCATATTTGTCCAAGACATGTTACCTATGACTATATATCAAATGTCTCGATCATGTTTGTTTAGGACATGTTGTCCATGGTCGTATACCCATTTTAAATTTTAATGGCAAACTATAAAATGTTTTTAAACCACCTATCAACTACTAAATGAAATTTAATGCATAATGTTGTCCTGTCTTTACAACATTCAACGTCATTCGAGCAGAAGCTACCTTTACTTGAAAAATACAAGAGTAGCATGTGACCGGAGTATTTTAAGAAATACTCAGTAAGTTATCTTACTGTTGAAGTTAGTAATACAGTCACACACATAACATGATTGAGACCTATCCTTTAAAACCATAACACGGCCTTGGACTCTTTCTTAATCCGGGTAAGGTTAGATGTATTGTGCTTCCCCACACACTATCCACGAACACATGGACCTATCAGATAGGCTCGTATATGTACCATTTGAGCCTGACTTGGTAGGACATAACGTGTTATATATCGCTAGACGTCATAGAAAAGGAAAGACCTACGTGATATCATGATGAACATAAATATCAAAAATACGTGTCTGTACTAACATAACATAACGAAGAAGTATCCCGATACACATGACGTACATCCATGCATGAAGTCTCTGTGATCTTACATTCATAGAATAGCATTAACATCGTTCCCTTTCTCCTTTCATCCATGAAATGTTACATATATGTATTATGTATACATGACAATCGTGTGTGTATGCATGTTTCATCCCATTAGAGAAGCCTACTTAACCTCATTTTATTAAAATTTTAATTTTATAAATGATGCTGAACATTATATTATATTTTTTTCGCGTATGAAATATTATTAAATTTATTATGATGTTTTATATTTTTTTAATCATAAATAAATAACATTTAAAAATAAATTATTTTATGATAAGTGGAAAAATAATTATTATTGTGATTGTGAAATGACTCAAAACCACCCATTTACTAAAAATATTTAAATAATTATTATTATTAATAAACTTTATTTCCTTGGAATTTATTAATCATGGTTCATTATTTCCAACTAAATTACCTAAAAATTAGGAGACACTCTACCAAATGCACTAATAATTTAGATTCTTTGTTAAAAAAACAAGACAATCATGATATGTATAATAATAATAATAATAATAATAAAATTAAAAAAAAAACATAATGTTGTCCCTTTATATAGTTTTCATTTTTCTATAAATAAATAAATAAATAATATAAATGTTTGTAGAGGGTAATTTTGGTATTAATCAAACACGAAATTGACTCTGCGCTCGAGATGTTCTTTCTCGGTCCCAAGAATTTGAGTGGTCTTTATTTATGTATGGCATATGACTATTGAAAAAAAAAGAAAAGTGCTTCCCATTTACCTTCAATAAAATAATAAATTTGAAAATTTACTAACAAAATAAGAATGGGTTCACTCGACCAAGAAATTGAACCTTCGTGTCACTGATTGGTAGAGCAAAGGACTATAAATCTTCGTGTCACTGGTTCAAATTTGCTATGAAAATAAGGATAATGTCGAAAATGAAATGGTTGGTATCGCTCAGTTGGTAGAGCAGAGGACTGAAAATCTTCGTGACACCAGTTCAAATTTGCTATGAAAATAAAGATAATGTGTTAGAAATGGTCAGTATCGCTCCGTTGGTAGAGTAGAGGGCTGAAAATCTTCGTGTCACCAGTTCAAATTTGCTATGAAAATAAAGATAACGTGTCGGAAATGGCCAGTATCTCTCAGTTGGTAAAGCAAATGACTGAAAATCTTCGTGTCACCCATTTGCTACGGTGATGATTGAAAAAAAAAATCGAATTTTAGTTTTATAATAATGAAAAATCAAAAGTTTAGTGAAGAGGAAGCAATATTGTGCTTAAATTTGAAGGCAAAGTTATAGGTCATGGATTAACACAAATAAATAAATAAGTAAAAAAAATAAAAATAAATAAATAAGTAAAAATATATAATAATAAAAAAATAAGTAAAAAATAAATTTGGAGAAGTGAATTGCATGTGAGGAGCCGTTGGGCCTACGTGGACTAAATGGGCCCGCCTACGTTGGCTTTGGGTCCCACCAGATTCTTTTTACTCTTTGATTTCATCCATTGTATTACTTTGTCCATCTATGAAAATTTGGGCAAAACGCTTATTATTATTATTATTATAAGTTGAAATATGAGAATGTAAATTTAATTGGAATATCAATTACCTATAATTAATTAGATTTTTTTAATTATAAATTATATTTGTATAAATATAGTGATTTAAGAAAGATGATTTTAATAAAATATATTAATTACTAATGGGCTTTTATAAAATAAAAATATTTTTATGGTTGACTATGTAATAGTTGAAAATTATTAAACTAATAATTAATAGAGAAATTTATAACCATTGTTTTTGTCATATATCATATTTATACTATATTGAAAAAAAAAATAAAAAAAAACATTTGTGGACTAAAATACCCTTTTTTATATCAAAATATTTAAATTTAAGTTTGAATTCAAACCATAATAATTACATAATTTAATTCAAAATGAATTTAATAATCATTTAATGGAAAATGTTATACCGTATTTAAAAGCACGGGTTTATGAAAAATATAATATAGGCTGAAATATTCAATTAAAATTTTAGTTTATTATATTTTAGATTAAAAAAAAACATCGATTTAGCTTTGAATTTAAACAAAGCTGATGAGTTAATTTGATTCCAAAATAATCTAAATTTAAATTATCAATTCAATTTTAATAACCATTCATACCCAATTCTTACACTCTTAAAAAGTATTTTAAAGAACATATTTGATTGGTCGCACAATAATAAAAAATAATTTTATTAATTATAAATTTATTTCTAATTTTTAGAAACATAATTTTTTTATTAATCACATTAATGTTATTTTTGAATAATCCATATTATTTATTCAACAAAATATTTTCAAACCGATCCAATTTTTTAAGCACTCTTTATTTGCTATTTTTTTTTTCTCTTTTAAAAAAGCTACCTTTGATAACATATAATCACTTAATATGCAATACTAATCAAATATATTGTAAATAATTAATTTTTCTACGGTGTTTATAGAAAAATCAATTTTGTTTTAAAAATTATTTTTTATTCGTAACTTATTTCAAATTCCATAGTTGTAAAATCCATGAACAATGCAAAAAATGCAAAGAAAAAGAATTAAGAAAAAAAAGTTAATTCCACGAGAATATACTATATGGGCGAAAAAAGTTGATCAATATATATTATTTTGACCATATAATATATTGTTATAAATAATTTATTAGACTTTAGCTTTATTTAAATAAAATACACAAAAGTCATATTTAATATACAAAAAATATATATATATATTATTACCATCGCGCTCTTATATTCTAAATGTAACTCAAAAATAATTTGTATATATTTTTTTATTACTTCATTCATGAGTCTTAACAATTTTGTGGGTAGCTTTGCTATATGAATTAAAGAGTTATTATACTATTTATTTATAAAAGTCAACTTAACCAACTTTACATTTAGTAAGACAATGTAAATTAAGCAATAAGATTGACACATTCATATTTATTCATCATATAATACATATAATAATTTAGTATTGAGCAAAGCACGAGTCACATTGTACAACCTCACAATCATTTATGACTAAGATAGCATAAAATTAAATGCTATTGACATGGGAAAGGAAAATAAATAATAAAATTTCTTCCCTCACCAGGTGTTAACATTATTAAGGATTTGATAAATCTATTATTAATCTTTTACTATAAATATATTATTATATTTTTGAGAAATTTATTCATTAAATTCTTTAAACACAAAAGAAGTAAATTCTAATTAATGCGAATGTACGTTGAATAGACCTTAGCAAAATTTTATGATAAAAAAAAATAAATAAATAAAAATTAATGGGCATATTAAAGTGATTATTAATAATATTGACAACAAGATATAAATTTTCAAAAGAAAAAAATGATTCTAAATATTATTAAGACATTTATGACCATCCTTGCCAGCAAAAGTTTTAATTTTTCATCCCTAGGTTGAAGACAATTATATGTAAAATAAATAAATAAATAATAATTTAATTGTTTGTAGATGCCAATTAACATTTTATTGATAATTTGATCCTCACCCAACAATTGTTAAACTAGAATAAAAAAAAAATCTAATTCAATTTTAATATATTAAATTATAGTTTCAATTATACCCTAAAATATTTCATTCTTACCCTTAAATTTTAACATTTATTAAAAAAAATAATAATAATACACAGGCAATTATTTCACTAAAATAAAAGAGAAATTAATGCAGTGACTGATGTGTAAAAATAAGACATATATAACACCATTTATGTTTATTTAATTGATATGAAAATTGATTATTATAAATAATATTAACACAAATATACTCCAAATTCAAGAATATTTCATATAATATAATTTTTTTAATTAACTAAATAGACGTAATAGTACCAAAAGTATTATTTGTTTCATTAGCAGACAGGGATGGAATCTCTGGAAGGTTTGGACTTGGAGGAAAGGGGGGAAAAAGTTCCAACTTCCAAGACCCATTCCACTCATGACTCGAGAAGAAAACTAGAAGTGGAGACGAACAACGCTCACATGGCGTCCCCCCGACTTTATTTTATACCACATCGCCAAAATCACATTCCCAGTGTGCTTACTGCATGATGCATATCTCTACCACTTCTCTCAACCATATATATACTATTTGGAATCACAACTTCTAAATTTGAATATGGACAAGAATTGGAAGTTTATTATGAGTTGTAAAATGACCCGTGATTTTGAAACCATACACACCATTATGGTGCAGGAAACAGAGTATTATTGGTAAACCAGACATCCATGGTGGGACTTGGGGGGCACTGGCAGACAACAATATCTAGTTAGTGGGCTATGTTAATTTCAGTGAAACGACTCAGAAGTGGGCACCTCTCCTGTCTGTAGGGCATGGACTTCCACAGAAGGAAAGAAAAAAAAAAGAAGTTGGTAATGGACATCGTGTTAGGAATCACGACCCTCCGTAATAGTATGATATTGTCTACTTTAAGCATTAACTCACGTGGCTTTGTTTCTTATTTTTCCAAAAGGCTTGAACGGAGATGTATTACTTACTTATAAATCCATGATCAACCCCTTATAAATCGATGTGGGATTCCTCTCCTAACAATCCTCGACACTTCGCTTATTCAAACCCCACCATTCCCAAACCCACGAAACAAAAGGGGAACAAATATCAACGGCTTTGTTTCTTATTTTTCCAAAAGGCTTCAATACAGATGTATTACTTATAAATCCATGATCAACCCCTTATAAACCGACGTGAGATTCTTCTCCTAACAATCCTCGAAACTTCGCTATTCAAACCCCACCATCCCCAAACCCACGAAACAAAAGGGGAACAAATATCAACGGCTTTGCTTCTTTTCAAAGAAAAGCTAAAAATGGTCATGGCTGAACTTATTGTAATGTCCTACAAGAGAGCTTTCCCCAACAAAAAAAAAAAGAAAGAAAAGAAAAAAGTATTGTAGTATTATGTCGAGAGCAAAGTTTTGTAGATTCCAAAGTGGGAGGAGGAAGGGAAAAGAAAGAGATAATTCATAATGGGCAGCATGTAAAAGTGGGCATTCAACAGCAAGATAAAGTTCCAATTACCTAGAAGAAAGGCGCTTTTCCATCCTGATCGAGCTGAGACATCTTGCACCTGCAACAAAGGGTAGCCAAGAGAAAAGGAAAAGGTTTGTGTGAAATCAAAAATCATTATAATAAAGTTTGTTTCAGCCTTCAAGTTATCTTGGTAGAGTGGATTTCATATGTAAAAAAATTGTAATATAATTACTATTCAAGAACAACGAGAATACCGACTCCTAAGTATATTATCCATTAATATCTCCATGATATAGATACAAAAAATAGGAATAATGAAGGCTTCCTCCATCAATAAAAGAATGTGGTCTAACAATCCCAGTGAATCCTATTCGTCCAAGTCTCAATTTTAGTATCTTGAATCTATTCTTTCAATTACTGCGCAATTCGAGTTGATTTAAAATGTTTTATTTCAGGCTCTAATATCTGTAGTGTATAAATGATAACCTTGATTATCAAATATTCTTATGGATATCAATCCCTAATTTCCCCACAAATTACTTATTACCCTATTTCCCTTCGTCTCTTTCTTCTTTTTCTCTAGTTTTATTTCATGTTCTCCTGCATCGCTCAAATAGAACGAAAGATTGTGAGAAATCTTTAATTCTGAGTGATTTCTAGAAATTTGTTACCTCCTGCTAACTAATATTTTTCTCATTTTTCTGTTTGGACTTTCCCTTTCTAGCTTCCTTACAAGATTTTTAAAACATGTTTGCTAGGGAGAAATTTCTACATCCTCATAAAAAGTGTTTCGTTCTCCTTCCCAACCATGTTGGATCTCTCAATTCACCCCCCTTCAGGACCCAGCGTCTTTGTTGGCACACCACCTCGTGCCCACTCCCTTCGGGGCTCATCCTCCTCGCTGGCACATCGCCCGATGTCTGACTCTGATACCATTTGTAATAGTCCAAGCCCATCGCTAGTAGATATTATCCTCTTGAGCTTTCCCTTTCAAGCTTCTCCTCAAACCTTTTAAAACGCATTTGCTAGGGACAAGTTTCCACACTCTTATAAAGAATGTTTTATTCTCCTCTCCAACCGAACCGATGTGAGATCTCACACTGCAACTATAATCCTCTGCTGTGTATTAGAATGTTGGATTACTTGAGTGTGTATTGCCTAGTAGTTAATTCACTAAGCCTTTCCTACACTGTTCCCATGAATCAATAATTTTGGGAACATAAAATGAGAGACCAGAACTGTATAGATTCAAAATCATTGGGCAATGAAAGAGCAGAAATGTACCTTCAATTAATAATTATAGGATTGCAGTATTTTCTTTTCTGCCTTCTTGCTTTCCTTAAAATTCTTTCAGTTTCTTCCTTGGCGTCTTCTATTGAATAGAAACGGACATCTTCTCCTAGCATTTGTCATGCACGTTAATATAAATAACATCAAACAAAATACTAATATTCAGCTTATAATCTAGCATATAGAAGTATTAACGCTGATTGATCTGAAAGCCAAATGAGGCACATCGAATTGTGCTAGCAAACCGAACAGTTGAAAATAAAATTTCATGCGAAAGGGTTCCGTAATTTTTTTTTTCCTATAACGGTTCCCTAATTTCTTTTTTCTATACATTACTGTTACAGGACCGCATTGTTTCTTAATCTTTTAGTATGTCCCGTTGTTTTTTCTCACTGAACTAAGTTTTTTTCGATGCCCACCAATGTCTCTTATGAACCAGAATGCTCCTCTAAAGCTAACAGTATCCGTGTCCAATATCTATGGCAGACAGACTCGCTTTCAACTCGTGTTCCAACGCATCTAGAAAAAAACTCGGAAATGTCTCAATTATGTCCGACTGCCTAAATAAAAGGCCAATCTTCTCTTTTTTAGCATAGAATTCCAAAAATGAAGTCGATATCGTCAGTTAGATCATTTTAGGATTGACTCAAATCTCATATCACCTACTCTACCCAAAATCGGGATCTTGTCCTTCTAATGAAAAGCTTCTAAGCACATGAAATGAATAGAAATATATAAAGATCTCAGCAGAGGTCCATGTCTTAAAGAATATTTTAATAGCAACATGTTATTATTTCTTTGTTCCGTCTTGTCAATGTCTCAAAATAATTGCATACTACTCTATTTGCATGTAAAGAAGATATGATTGGCAATTTTTAAATTTACACGATTTATATTATTTAGAAGTTTCTTCTTTATTTCCAGGAATCACCTGTTTTCTTCTCTTCGATTAAGCAGGAGAAACTTCTTTCGATCTCCTCATCAGAATCAACAATAACTCTATATTCTCTTTCCAGCACCAGGCGCTGTTAATATTCAAGGAGAAATCTTTACCCGCTTCAATGAATAATAAGTTTAAATTTCGGATTCAACAATCAGGGAATAAGGTAATATTTGCTTTCAGAAAACACAATCATACAATTTCCGTAATATATGTAATGAGATGGCAGAAAAAATAATGAAACTCGAACCATTACCTGTTCAGAAAATGGAATTGCTTTCTTTGCATCTTCCTTTTTCATCACAGTACTAGTGCAAAATGCCTTTCCGACTTTTACTGATTTCCACCTTCCCACTTCCTCGGTTTGTACGGCAGTTGCTCGAATGCAAACATCTGGAGACGCAGATTGGCTGGTATCAAGTGGAAAAAGTAAGACCCCTTAAGATGCTAAAGAACAAAGGATCTATGCAAATAATTCCGTAATTCGTTAACAATCATGGTCACCAGAACATATTGTGGCTGCCATGGTTTTTCATGCCACATTAAGATAACATTACTGAAAAATGTGAAAACTACTCTTTTCCCGCATATCCACAAGCCAAATGATAGAATTTAATCAAACTAGCATAGTAATTCCTTTGAGAACTTCCAGACTGCAGTACATCAGAACCATAAAATATACAGGAATGAAAGAAACCATTGAGCTTTTACAGGTCACTAAATGTCGGGCTGCATGGAATTCTATTTTTGTGCATTAGAAGGACAAGATCAACTCCCAGATTAGTATACATCAATTCAATCTTTTAACCCATTGGCCATTATCAGTAATTCATTGAAGAATGATAACTGTCTGAATATGGAATGCATGAAAATACTAGGAATCAAGGCAATTATTAAGAAAACTGACGTTCATTACATTTTACATCGACGACGCTTTTGCTGTGGGACATCCAAAGAAGCGGTACTCTGACATTTGCAATTAAAGACTTTCATGAGGAACAGTTCAGAATGAAACAAATGCTTAAAATATTTGACCGATATCTAATAAGAAACTGAACCTCGGGAGATTCAATAGGGCGATGTGGAAATTTCTGCAAGGGTTTTTTCAAGGTACAGACCATTGCCTACAAGTTATTGAAGAATAACCAATAAGTTACGTGACTGCAAAGTGGCATTTTGTTGAAATGTTAAAACAATCTAAGAACAAAAATTTAGGCGGGGTACTTTTAAGAATGTATACATAATTTATAAACACCTCATCTCATCGAAATAGAGTTACGGGGAGAATCCTTTTTATCGTGCATTTATAGCAGTACTTGATACGACATGCACTTACCTTCATTTCTTGGGTGAGCGTGCTGATGAAGTCATTTCTTAGTTTCAGTTGAGATGCTTGTACTTGTTTTTCCAATGCAGAAAGAACATCAGAAATCTCGTGTAGCCTTTCTTGGTATGCATCCTTCTTTAGTTGATCGGATATCAGTTTGAAGCCTCCATCGAGGGTAGCTTTCATGTCATCGTGCTCTTTGTTCTGACATTGAACTTTGTACTCATTAGTTGAATGGAAAATTTAGACATTGTGATTAAAATTAAACAAACTTAATGCTCAATATAATATTGCATTGATCTATTTACCATGGATTGCAGCAAGCTACTGTTAACAATCACCTTTTGCCATATGCCTTCGACTGCAATTTTTTTAAAAAAATAAGCATATTGCTTGGCAAAGCTGTTGGCCTTAAAGCGATGACTTTGAGGTCAGAAATACTTATTGATTCAGGCACTTTCCCTTCTCACATTCTTAACATAGAAAGTTTAATCCTACTCTATGAAGGAATTGAAATTCAAGTAAAGCATATTCATCACCTTATTCCTACTTGAGAATCAAACACATCAGGTTTCAATGCAGGAAGTGTTTTCCAAGCTAGTAATACTAGTACATAGTTTCTCTTCGGATTTTACTTTTCAGCTTGAGAGATTACAAAGCTCACCATCCAGAGAAATCTGCTTCATTCCTTGGTTTAGATGCAGAATATCACCATGAAGAGAATCCAGGATCTTTCCAAATTTGTTCAATGAGTTTTCAATAGTTCCAAGGCGGCGGTCAAGTTCTTCACCAACTTGACCTGAAAAGGAAAGCTAAAATTATCACAAATTAAGGGACGATTATTATAAAGGTTGAAGGAAATGATAGCTGATCAACCTGCCTGCCGAGTCCAAGAGAGTGAACTTACACTTAGAGTCCGGAAGTGGAGTTGATTTCCATCTTTGTGTTAAACTGGTTGAAGATTTAGAGAGTGGCAATTGGCATTCTTCTCTTGAATAACTTAGAGGAGGAAAAAAAGAATTCTTCTTAATTGAATTTTCTCGGTCTTGAGAGCTAAATCTCTGCCAAACAGAATGGTACGTCAAAGTTAAGTCATGAGAGATGAAAACAAAAAGAACACCACTACAATCATAAAACTTTATTTCAAGTTGATATGATGTCGTAGTCAGATCCTCATGGCATGAGAGACTAAGAGCATTTATCATGGCGCTCTTATATCTATAACAAAATAATATGTAGAGAGAGGTACATTTTGAGGTATTTGACCTGCCAAATTCAAGATATGACGAGGATATGATGAGTTTTTTTAGTAGTCCTAATTGTAAAATAAACATAAGCTTAGGTGTAACTGAATAACCGAAAACCTGCCAGCTCACTGAGTTCCTCATGTCAGCCGACTTTTTGTTTCTGTGATGACTGATAAAAAATCAGGTGTAGTTATGTGGTCTTTCAAGGTAAGTAGGGTATGCGAAATTATCGTTGCTATGATGTTTCCAAAGGGGAGGTTTCTTTCTGGGTTGAACAATTCTTTTTTCCTTCATAATAGACAATTCCTCTTGGCTC
Organism: Cucurbita pepo subsp. pepo; assembly: GCF_057944985.1. Classification (NCBI taxonomy): domain Eukaryota; kingdom Viridiplantae; phylum Streptophyta; class Magnoliopsida; order Cucurbitales; family Cucurbitaceae; genus Cucurbita; species Cucurbita pepo. The sequence continues at coordinate 3,462,850 of NC_141805.1, read as the reverse complement.
TGCAATCACATAAAAGGCTAGACTGGTAGTAAAAAGGTTTTTAGAAAGGGAGGGAGTAGACAAGGTCGTCTCCTGAAATGGAACATAGTCCCATAAGGCTCCTATTTGCAATTGTAATACCTGGTGACTTGAAGCTGGAACAACAAGAAGTGAAGATGGAATTTCATCATGGCAACGGAGATAATACAAATACCTTCATGCATATGACTATATTCTCCACAAAGCAAAATTGAAGGAGTGATAAGGGGTAAACTATTTTTTTTTTTCAAAGATAATGATCACGATGAAAAATGCATGATCAGATTTTTTTTTTTTTTTTTTTTTTTTTTTTTTTAGTGTCATTTCCTTCATTTCTTGAGGGAGAAACAAAGTCTTAAAACCTGAATATCCGAGAAGAAACAGTGATTGACCTGTTCATTTGTCACGACTTCGTCAAAAGAGTTCTGAGAGAATTGAGAATTCGTGCCGTGCAGAGATGACAGTCCCTGAGAAAAGGATTGTTGCGAAGGTTGTGATCGCAACTGTGGTGCTTGCTGCCCAGTGGTTAACGCATTTGACCTGCCAAAAATCATCAAAACCATCAATACTTTCCTTTTATATTACATTAAAAGAAACTTCATATTTTTCTTGAGTATTTTGCGTTTCCTCTGGAACAGATTCGAAAATAATGACGTAAAACTGAAGAGATTGGATCGAGTTTGCACGACAAGATTATAGTCCGAATACTCCAAATTCTTATTCGTCTGATTATTCTTAATCAAAACCTAAAGTAACTTAACCTTGTATCAACAAAAATGAAGTCAATTCAATCAACGAACAAACCGAACTAAGCTGCGTAAGTAAAAATTTCGATGTCTGCAGTAAAATGTATTGAAAATGTAAATCTCTTAAAAGCTCCGACACAATAAATTCCTTCTGAAACATCAAGAACATAGGTAGGATCAAAATGAAATCCATATATTTCAGAATTCGGATCACGATAAACGGCTAGAAGCACGGAAAATAAAGAAACAAAAACTGTCAGGCTACTGATTACTGACAACATTGCAATCTAAACTTCCTTGCGCATTGTTTCATGAATTTATGCAACTCAAACAAAAGATAACGCTGAAAGTAAATAAACGGCTAGAAGCACGGGAAATAAAGAAACAAAAACTGTAGGATACTGATTACTGACAACATTGCAATCTAAACTTCCTTGCGCATTGTTTTCCATGAATTTTTGCAACTCAAACAAAAGATAACGCTGAAAATAAATAAGAAGAGATGCATACCTGGATTGAGGAGGAAGAACAGATATAGAGCTGAGATCGCAGGCCTTGTTTATCTTCAGCCGCATTTGATTGAAAAACTCCGCGTGAAAACTAAGAAGCCAAGATTCTTCAACTGTTCGATCAGAACTGCAGGCGTGGTTGAGAGCTAGAAGAACGATCACGAATCGCAACCAATAATCGCTATGCTTGCAGTACAGAACTGAGAATGATTTCCAAGCTTGGAAGTTGTCAAGACTCCGAATGAGAAATCAATAAAAACAATGGCGGGAAAGTTCTTACGTGATTCCGATTATGGGCCGAATTAGCGGCCCATTGCTTCATAAACGGGTCTAAGCCCAAAATCCGGTCCAAATTCAGCCCATGCTCAAAAACCAAGCATAGCAAGTCAAAGTTTGACCGGCTCGAGCCAATAGATTGGCTACGAATAACCATTTTAAAAATTGGACTAACCCATGAACCGAACCGTGAGCCATATTTGGACCGGTCATTCAAATCAGCCCAATGGTCTTAAAATTTGACCAATTTAAAAAAATATAGTGTATCCATTTTTTTTTTTCATATATTATAGGTTATTTATAAAATAAAAATTATTATTAAGCGTCGTGCAATGGAACGTTTATGGAGTATGTCTCACAATTCAACGCGAGGCTCTATACGTAGAAGGATATACTGATTGAGCAGCTATTACTGCAATTACAGTTGTATTGATTGATGAAATGTTCATTTGGTCAATTGATAAGAAAGCATCGGCTATTAGAGGTGTACATGGTCCGAATTGGTTGGATTGGTAACTCAACTAAACTCGAAACTTTTCACAACCCAAAAAGAAATACGTATTATGTATTTACCAATTCGGGCGTGAATAACCCAACCCGAAAAAAATAAATATATATTTACCTGGTGTCGAATTCGAGCATGAATATTCTTAAACTGACCTTAGTACCAGACAAACCAATTAATACAAAAAGATTTTTAATATATATATATATATATATTTTTTTTTTTTTTTTTGCTTAGATCAACTCGAAGGTTTTGCCCACGAACCCGAAACCGAACCGATTTAATTCGGGTTCAGGAAAATGAATCAAACCCTACCCAAAATGTTAACTCAACCCAACCCAACCCTTATAATTTGGATTGAGTTGGTCCGAGTTGTCGGGTTGAATGTACACTCCTATCGATAACTTATAATGAGCTTGCTTGAGTATCAAAAATTAAAGTAGACTTAGTACCACGTCTATAACCATAGTTTTACCTAATTAAATTATTTTTTAATTAATATATATAATTGTTTAAAAGATTAAAAAAAAAAGGTTTTAAGGTTTTATTTTTTTATTTATTTGTTAGGTTTTAAATTTTTGTTTGGTTTTTTAAATATATGGAAAATAATAGACAACAAAATCAATATATATATATAAAAGTTAATTAAAAAAATATATTGAAATAGAAAAACAAAAACCTAGGTATTTTTAAATTCCCTGAATTTTGACCAGAATCAAATAAAATATCCAATAATTTTTATTTATCTATTTGGACGTTATTAACTGTCGCTTTTGTCGGTGGTTATTTTTTCTATTATTCTAGTAGACTCTTCTAAATATTTTTAAACAATTATATATATTTGTATGTTTAAAATAAATAGGTTAAATAAATAAATGGAGTATATTTAACTAAAATGTTAGAAATTTAAATTTAAAAAATTTATTTTCAGTAACCATATAAAAATGGACTACATACCATGAAAATTTAAATTTAAATTATTAGAATGAAATATTAGAATTTCTAATTTTTATAAACTTAATTAACTCTCGAAAATAAAATAAAATATACTCTAAATTAGAAAGAAGAATATTAAAATATATTTTATAAATAATATACATCGAAATTAAAAAAAAATATATTTAAAACTTAAATATTCTTTTAAGGGGTTGAAATTCACGATTCCGCGTTGTGGTGGAAAACAGGCGGTGAAATCAAGGTAGTGACGTGGAATTGTGGATCCGAATATGCGAAATTCGGTGGCCCGCAATTGTGTTATGAGATGCCACGTGGCAGCCAATAAATGTCTTGTTTCCTAATTAAAAGCATGTCAACATGCTTAAGTCAAATGATTAAATTAATTAATTCTTTTTATTTTTAATTACTTATTAATCCAATTTAAAATTTATATTAAAAAATACAAATAACTCTTATTAAATAATTAATTCAAACTTCAATTTTATATTTTTAATAAAATTAAAATATATATTTATTCATTTGTAAGATTTAGACTCCAAAATTTATTTTTAATTCAACCTTAAACTTTATAATTAAATTTTATATTTTTAATAAAATTAAAAAAATATATTTATATCTAGACTCCAAAATTTATTTAATTAAAGTTAAATAATTAAAATATAATCATTGGTACAATAATCAAATATTTGAAAATAAAAAATATTTTAAATAGCATATAATCATAATAAATTAGTAATAAAAAAAATGAATTTAAACGACATGCATAAAATACTACAATAGTATATTTAATTAAATTTAATTAATTATAGTTTATTGTTATTAATAATAAATTTAGCTTGAATGATAAATTATATTTTAAAGTTATGTTATAATAACAATAAATAAGCTCATCAAAATTAGTCTCAATAAATAAATAATTAATATAAATAGTTAATAAGTAATTAGCTATCATTATTGAAAATAAACTTTTCTAATTTTACTATATTAATTAACTAATTAATAATTTGAATAATTAATATAAATAGTTAATGAGTAATTAGCTCTAATTATTGAAAATAAACTTTTATAATTTTACTATATTAATTAACTAATTAATAATTTTAATGATTAATATAAATAGTTAATAAGTAATTAGCTATAATTATTGAAAATAAACTTTTATAATTTTACTATATTAATTAACTAATTAATAATTTAATGATTAAAATAAATAGTTAATAAGTAATTAACTATAATTATTGAAAATAAACTTTTCTAATTTTATTATATTAATTAACAAATTAAATAATTAATAATTTTAGTAAATTAGTAGTTTCCTGGCTTATTAAACTTTTATTTGTAAAAATTAATTAAATATATTATTATTAATTTAGGTCTATAATTACTTTTTAGACATCTTATTTTCATACATCCAATTTCCGAGCAAATTAATCAAATAAAGTAATTAAAAAAATTAAATTATAAAAAATATTCGTATTTTCAAAAATAATATAAATATTAGAATGTTATATGAAAAATTAATGAAAGTGACGTAGAACGACGTGACGATGTTCTTGCAACCTTCAAACAAGAGAGAATATTTTATAAATAAAGAATTGAGCGATATTTTTTCTATAAAAAAAAAAGAGAAAAAAAAAAGGGAGACTGCTTCCAAATTCAATCCTGTTTGAACTTCAAACAAAATTTGCAGGATCTCTCTCCGTCAGTTCCAGGAATTTTCGCGTTCGAGGAATCGGCGAATCGCGACAAGCGGCAAAGCAGAACGGTGGAGTAAGAAAATGGATGAACATTTGCTTTCGCTTTCCATTCAAACATTGTAAATGCGAGAGCACCATTCTCTTTGTTCTTATCGCGGATTCATTGGCGCCAAAGACAAACGACCTATTTTTTTTTTTTTTTTTTTACCAAACTGCTATTAGGATAGATCACAATTGTCAGCACATATCTGAAAGGGATTTTCCCCTTTTCTAATTCATAATCTGTTCATTTCTATTCGTGTTTTGACTTTTGAGTCATTTTTTGGGTTAATTTCTTGATTTTTCCAGTCTTACTGAGTTTGTTTATCTGAAATCGCACTCAGTTTGCTGTACTGTCGCTTTGTTTATGATGGTTGAGTTCATATTGTTCATGAGCATCATGAAATTGGTGAGAGAGAGAGATAGAGAGAGCCAGAGACGAAGAGAGGGAGGGGTTTGAGAAGAAAAAAAGAAGGTTCGTTGTATGTAACTTCATCTGATTAGGATTCCCCACTTTCTTCTACCATTTTTCTTTCAACTGAGGCATTTGGGCGTGGGGGATCCATTTACTAGTTGAACCGGCATAGATTCAGAGAGGCAAAACGTTGGAGGAATATTCTTGGGTTTAGTTCATAGGAGTTTTGAAGATTCAGTTTCCTAGAGTTTCTTGTCATGGCGGTTGTCGAGCTGGTCCAATTAATTATGCTGAAGCTTCACCAATTATGATCAGCTCACGCAGAGAGATTGTAGAAGAGCCAGTAAGAGCTATTATTGAAGATGTAATTTGTGTTGCTGTTGGGAAAGATGTGAAAGAATGCTTATCAGTTTTGAGGTATGCACTAAAATCTTCACATGGGAAGAAGATTTGCCTCCTCCATGTTCATGTCCCTGCACAGATGATTCCATTAAGTAAGGCTATGTTTATGAGTAATTTGACTTTTGATTTTGCTTGTTCTATGTCGATTATTAAACTCGTTTTCCTTGTCCAGTGGGAACCAAATTTCCAGCGAACTCATTGCAGAAAGAGGAAGTGAGAGCATATCATGAGTTCGAGAAGCAAAATTTGCGGAGGATCATGAATGAGTATATTCTGTACTGTCTTCAAGAAGGGGTATGCATACTTCAGTTTAATTTTCTTATTGGCCTATTTTTATGTATTTAGTTAGATTTTCTTTAGTTTTGGAAAATGGGTTATTAAAAATGATATTCAACCTCATGTTTTGTGAGATTCCACATCGGTTGGAGAACGAAACATTCTTTATAAGGGTGTGGAAACCTCTCCCTATTAGACGCATTTTAAAACTGCGAGGTTGACGGCGATACATAATGGGCAAAAGCTGACAATATCTGCTAGTAGTGGGCTTTTGAGCTGTTACAAATGGTATTAGAGCCATACACCGGGCGGTGTGCCAGTGAGGACGCTGTTAGGAATCACGACTCTCCACAATGGTATTGATATTGTCCACTTTGAGCATAAGCTCTCATGGCTTTGCTTTGGACTTCCCCAAAAGGCCTCATACCAATGGAGATAGTATTCCTCACTTATAAACCCATGATGTTCCACTAAATTAACCAATGTAGGACTCACTCCCAATAATCCTCAACAGACGCTGCCCCCAAGGAGGGTGGATTGTGAGATCTCACATCGGTTGGAGAGGGGAACGTAACATTCCTTATAAGGGTCGACGACGTAACATTCCTAATATACACGTTTTAAAACTGTGAGGTCGACGACAATACATAACGGGTCAAAGCGGGCAATATTTACTAGCGGTGGGCTTGGGCTGTTACATGTTTCATCACTAGCTTTTTCTGCGTCACTATTTTTTTTTTTATTTCTATAGCTCCTTACTATGTTCTTAATGTAAAATTATACAGGTTCAAGCTGAAAGATTATGTGCTGAAGCTGAGAGTATCGAAAAGGGAATAGTTGATATGATTTCCCTGCACGGTATTAAAAAGCTTGTTATGGGAGCAGCTGTAGACAAGTGCTATTCGAGGTGCAAATCTATTCATAGCCATTTTCAGATTGATATACATCCATATAGATCTCCAACTGTAACTTTTTTTTTTTGTTGGAGGTCGTTAACAGTGACACGAACACCATATTACGAACCTAGATTTGTCTTTACATTATGTGAGTTTTGCTGCTTTTGCGGGCACGGATATTTTAAGGCTAAATAGTTAAATATTATTTTTATGCAAAGAACACATTGAGAAGAATCTTTTGTATCACTTACATAAAGAGCGTTTCACCAACGTGTGCTGAAGAGTTTAGGCATGTATAACAAATGATATAGAAATTGTAAAGCGTGTTTCAGCTACATACATTGAAGAATTTTAGGCATGCATATATACGTGTTTGTGTGTGTATGCATATGTGAAGAGTGTTTCACCCATTGCGATCGTCGTTCAGGTTGGCTGGTGATGGTTTTAGTTGATTAATAGAAATGCGAGCTTATTAACTGCAATTCTTTTGAAGTTCTGATTTTTTTTTTTGTTGTTTTGGTTGATATGGTTATCATTTAAATTAATATTGCTAACATAATGATGAATATTTTAGGAGAATGGTGGATCTGAAGTCTAAGAAAGCCTTTCATGTGCGCTCACAGGCACTTGCTTCTTGTCACATTGAGTTTATCTGCAAGGGGAACCTCATCTACACCAGGTTAATTGCTGCTTAGTGCTTTGCAGATTTACTTAGCTAATTGGACCTACTAATATGCATGTTTTTACCCATAACTACATCGATCGTTCTTATTCCCACGGTATGGTTGATGTTTTTATCAAAAGATTTTGCATGAAATTGCTTGGGAGTTTGCTTCACAGAGTCTATCTTGAAGTTTGTTAAAATCTTAGACTTGGTAATCTGATTGATGCGAGTACCAGGGAGGGTAGATCGGATGGAGCTCAAGTAGAAGCTACAGTTACATCGCCACAAACAAGTCCAGACGCTGAGGCCCCAGAAATTTCCCAATGCAGATCTCAGTCACGTCCATTGGAGCAGGTTAACAGCAGGGAAGTCGGGAGTCCATCTTCGGATTTACGTTTTAGAGGGAGATCATTGCTTGTTGACCATTTTAGAGAAAGCATAGTAGATCCTTCCCCTTCTCCAAATATTATGAACGGGGTTCGAACTGCAAGAAGCTTGGACGTTAATGAGACTTTTGACGAATTGAGTTTATTGGAAAGGAGAAGTCCATATGAAAGGTCAGAAAATTCCTTACGCTCTCCTCGTGGCGTGATCGACATGGCTCCTTCTCCACTTTCCAGGGTCGAGTTATGTGAAAATGGGCTGGAGGTAACTATATTTCTTGAACTTTAAGTATACATGTAATTTAATTCTTCTGAATGCAATGTGCTGGCAATAATTTCCAGGCACCATATATCTTCATGATGAAAAGCGATCCGAGCTTGACTCTTTACTTGGCGATGCATGTTTAATATTATATATCCTCTACGATCCAAACCGAATTTACTCCAATTTTAGCAGGATGGGAAAACCAGTGCTTACCTTTACAATCAATATGAACGGGTGATGATGGAGGCTACAAACGCAAGGCGTGACGCATTTTTAGAGGCAATTGCGCGTAGAAAATCTGAGAAAGAGGCCGTTAATGCTCTATGCAAGGTGAGGTTGATATATTGCCTAAAAACATTTATGTTTCGAGTTTTGAAGTTGATTTATGCTTACATGTTCATAACGATTTCGATACTTTAAAGACAAAAATGCTTTCGCTTTTAATGCATTAGACACATTTCTGCCAAGTATTCTCCATCATGTCATCAAATACACTTGAGACGTTGACTTTATATATTTGGAGTTCATCATGCAAACTCAACGATCTAAGTTTTTGTTCATTCTCGGGATTACGAGTATAATGCAAAGAGTGGGGCCTACTGTTTTCCTTTGGAAGTGTAATTTATCCTTTCAAACGTGTTACGCTAGTCTACGAAATCAGTATAATCCTAACATATTTAGGTTTTGCATGATAATCCTATAGGTTAAAGCTGCAGAAGGGTTATATGCTGAAGAACTGAAACAAAGGAAGGAGGTTGAGCAAGAACTAGCAAGGGAAAAGGCTAAACTTGAAAGCATAAAGAAGCAACTAAATGAAGAGATGGAAGAGCTCCGGATAGCTCAAGATCAAAAGGCAAGCCTTGAGAGAGAACTTTTGGAATCTGATCTGACGGTGAAGGAGTTGGAGCAAAGGATTCTTTCTGCTGTTGAATTGTTACAGAGTTACAAAAGAGAGCGAGAGGAGTTGCAGATTCAACGCGACAATGCACTTACGGAAGCAGAGGAGCTTAGAAAAAATCAATCCGCTGGCACGATCCTTCCACAGTTCTTTACGGAGTTCCCGTTTCGGGAGATTGAGGAAGCTACTAGAAACTTCGATCCCTCCCTGAAGATCGGAGAAGGCGGATATGGGAGCATATATAAAGGCTTCTTGCGCCATACCATGGTGGCTATAAAAATCCTACATTCTGATAGCTCTCAAGGCCCCTCTGAATTTCAACAAGAGGTGAATCATTTCTCTTAAATATTTCTTCATTTTTTGTTTAAATGGTATGAATAATTTGTATTGATGTGATTTTTTATTTATTCGGATTTTTATTTTGTTGTCTGTCTTTTGGTATTATCAGGTTAATGTTTTAAGTAAGATGAGACATCCCAATCTTGTCACGCTCATTGGAGCTTGTCCCGAAGCTTGGGTTCTCGTCTACGAATACCTCTGTAACGGAAGCCTCGAGGATAAGCTCAGCTGCAAGAACAATACTCCGCCTTTACCTTGGCAAACACGAATACGCATCGCTACTGAGTTATGCTCGGCCATTATGTTTCTTCATTCAAGTAAGCCCCACAGCATCATTCATGGTGACTTAAAACCTGCAAATGTATTACTTGATGCTAACTTTGTATGCAAGCTTGGTGACTTTGGAATTTGTCGCTTATTGTCTCGGGATGAAACGCCGAATGACAATGAAACACTTGTTTGGAGAACTGACAATCCCAAGGGAACTTTTCCTTACATGGATCCTGATTATCTTTCGTCTGGAGAGCTAACAACGAAGTCGGATGTTTATTCGTTCGGGATTATACTGTTACGATTGTTAACTGGTAGATCTGCAATAGGGATATCAAAGGAAGTCCAATATGCAGTGGGAAATGGAAAGTTAAAATCCATTTTGGATCCTTTAGCGGGCGATTGGCCATTCGTGCAGGCTGAACAGCTCGCTCGATTGGCCTTGAGGTGTTGTGATATGAACCGAAAGAGTCGCCCCGATCTCGTTACAGATGTCTGGAGGGTGCTTGGACCAATGAGAGCTTCATGTGGAGGCCTATTGTCCATCCAACTCGGTTCGTCCGAACACTTGCAACCTCCCCCTTACTTTATCTGTCCCATCTTTCAGGTAACAGTCCACATCTTTGCTCGTTTGAGGTTCGATCTTGTACTCGTTTTTTCGTACTGAAAGTCTCCAATCTCGGCTTGGTTTTTTCCCACAGGAAGTCATGCTGGATCCACATGTGGCTGCAGATGGTTTTACGTACGAAGCAGAGGCGGCGAGAGGATGGCTAGACAGTGGACATGATACTTCGCCAATGACGAATCTTAGGCTCGAGCACCGCAACCTCGTCCCCAACCGTGCTCTTCGTTCGGCTATACAGGAATGGCTCCAAAGGAACTGAAACACTCCCATTCTCCTTCATATTCCTCTTAATAGCCTATAAGTTCATGTGGATACGTTGAAGTTGCCATCTGTTTGTATATTTGTGATATAGAGAACATGAAGCTGCGTGCCATTTGTATATAACAATGCATTGATTTTGATTCTTACACTTTTAAAATGTGTTTATTTTGATATTATATTTTTATTTTCTTTTCAATTCCAATTTTAGCAATATTTTATTTAACAAAATAAGGATAAATTACTCCGGGATTATATCATTTAAAATTATTATTAAACCCTCTAGTTTTCGTACGTGAATCAATTTAAGTTCATCGGTTAATGCATATACGTGATGTGATTAGGTTTACATTTCTCTAATTATTTTAAAAACCGAGTAACATTTTTTAAAATGGATTATTATTGAAAGCGAGTCCAGTTAATTTAGTGGAAGATTTACAGAAGAAATACTATCTCCATTACTAGACTTCTTGGTAAAATAAAGCTATGAGAGCTTATGCTCTATCTCCATTACTAGACTTCTTGGTAAAATAAAGCTATGAGAGCTTATGCTCAAAGTGGACAATATCATATCATTGTGGAGATCTGTGATTTCTAACATGGTATCATAGCCATGCCCTTAAACTTAGCCATGATAATAGAATCCTCAAATATCGAACAAAGAATTGTGAGCCTTGAAGGTGTAGTCAAAAGTGACTAAAGTGTCGAACAAAGAGTGTACTTTGTTCGAGAACTCCAGAGAAAGGAGTCAAACCTCAATTAAGGGGAGGCTTATAATGTACTTTGTTCGAGGGGATAGGAATTGTGAACCTTGAAGGTGTAGTCAAAAGTGACTAAAGTGTCGAACAAATGGTGTACTTTGTTCGAGGACTCTAAAGAAAGGAGTCAAGTCTCGATTAAGGGGAGACTTATAATGTACTTCGTTCGAGGGGAGGATTGTTGAGGATTATTATTGTGAGTGAGTCTCACATTGGCTAAAGCTCATGGATTTACCAGTGAACAATATTATCTCCATTGGTTTGAGGTCTTTTGGGGAAGTCTAAAGTAAAGTTATGAGAGTTTATGGTCAAAGTGGACAATTAATTTGTTCCGCATAATAAAAATTGAACTAATTTATAAAAAAGAATTTGTGAAGCCGTTGAATTAAAACTTATTGTCACATCAAAAAAAGCTGAAATAATTTAAAATTGGATAAAAAAAGGAAAGGTGGCAATTGACAAATGAGTCGTGATAGAGGAGAATTTGTTTAAGAGTCAAATTGTACAGAGTGTCTCTAGTGTAAGGGTATTTTCGTCTTTTCAAATAGTAGTACGGCCCGCCATAACGCGGAGGGTGATCCGCCACGTGTCCATCTCTCAATCCCTTAATTTTGTCACTTCACAACAAAATTCTTCCCGCTTGTTGAGAGGAGAGATAGAAATAGAAAGAGAATGGGATATTATGAATCTCTAAATCAGAAGCAACTGCTTATCTTCTACAGTTCGAAGAACGTCAGAAAAAACTTGCAGGCTTCAGCTGAGGGACGGATTTACCGATAATCTTTTGCCATAGCTTTAATCATGCGCTTTGTTCTTCATCAACAACAGTGTTTTTCTTGAATTTGAGCGCTTAGTGGAGCTTTTTTCTGTTCAAAATGGCCATCGGCAGTTTGGTTTCTAATCGGAACTTCGGTTCCTTTGTTGGTTCAGGTATTGTCCTGTTATTCTCGTCTTATTTTTGATACTTCATATTCGATATTGAATTTCTTGTGCTTCCTGCTTGATGCGTCCTGTGTATACTCTGTAATGAAAACTTGTTTGCTGTTGTACCTGCGTTTTCGTTCCGTAATGTTCTTCCGCATTTCGGTTACTCGAGGTTTTATCTGGAGTTAATGGCGTCGGGAAGTGATTTGTATGTAGTGGAATGGAGCGAGGCTTAATTTCGGCGCAATTTTTCTTTTAACTGAGAACGTTTTCTGCGAAAATTTGTTTTCTGTATTTTTTTTCTTTTAGATAGTTCTTAATTCAGTCATTTTGAATTTCAGAGGTGATGCGCTTCATAGTATATAAGTTCATCCATGGCTACTTTTGTTGTATATGATAATAAAGGAGTATTTTATGTTTTTTTGGACAAATGTTACTATTTATTCGCACTTTCTGATTGTCTATCTATATTTGGTTGCATCAACCTTGTTATTGAGGTTCCTAAATTAATCGATTATTTACGGAGGAAGTGTTCTGACGTTGTTCACTACCTTTCCGAAAATAATGTCTGTTAAATCTTCGCGTTAAAGTCTGATTATGCTGTACTTTTCTGTTCTTAACATTTTTTAAACCAATTACCACTAGTCCTGATAGTGATTAGTTCTCTCTTTCTTTAATTTTAGTTTGAAGCTTTTCAATGGCCGTTAAGAAGACTCATTTCATTTTCCGATCTTATGTTTGCAGGAAAACTGTGCAAGATCGAGAAAACAGTTTCTCACTCCGCAGTAGAACGTTCAGTAATTTTTGCAGCTCAATATGGAAAATCGAATATGTTTTTTAGGAAGTCACATGGTTTGAGATTAAGTAGTTGTTCTCCTAAGATCTCATGTTCCACATTTCTTCATGCAATGACCCAAGATGGGAAAATCTTGAAGCCACCGGGAGTTTGTACAGATAAAACTGCTGGACGAAGATTGCCTTTTGTCCAAGGCACCATCAGTTGGTCAAGAAGAAAATCCACATGTTATCCTCACTGTACTGCAGCTTGCATTCTTACGAGTGGACCTAGTTGGCTGCAATGCCAAAACTTTCGGCATGTTAAGGTCAACCAAACTTCTGCTCATTACAAGTCAAATGACTTCGATATAACGAAAGGAGATGTGGATGCATTGGCATGGGCAGAGGGGTCAGGTGATGCACTTTTTATCGAAGGCAATGACCAGATAGTATCACCCTGGTGGGATCGTTTTCCCAAACGCTGGGTGATTGTGATGCTTTGTTTTTTCGCCTTTCTTCTCTGCAATATGGATCGTGTGAGTACTATTCCTTTCTCTTCCTATTGACCCTTATCTTGAATCCAAGTCATTTGTTAACTATAGTGTTTAAGGGCTTGCTTGATCTGTTTAGATGGTGACTAATGACTATAGTAGTCAGTCAATTAAAACACGCGATGCATTTCTGTTTGCAGAAAAAATGGCATCCTTAAAAATGAGCAACCTTACAATTTCTCTTCAATATGTCAATAACTCAGTTCTGCTATCTGTCCTCAATATACTGTCAAATAATATCAATTCACTTTACTGTGAGCTAAATGTGTAAACAAATTTCTATAGGTGAACATGAGTATTGCCATACTCCCAATGTCAAAAGAATTTAATTGGAACAGTGCAACAGTTGGCTTGATCCAGTCATCCTTTTTCTGGGGCTACCTTCTAACACAGGTTTGATTAGATTTGATCAACCCAAAATTTCTACTGATATAACTAATTTTTCTGTCAAATATAATGTGTGTATTTTTATTGGTTAGATCGTTGGGGGGATATGGGCAGACAAAATTGGTGGGAAGCTTGTGTTGGGTTTTGGAGTAGTATGGTGGTCGATAGCTACTATATTGACACCAATTGCTGCGAGAATTGGGCTTCCTTTCCTGCTTATGATGCGTGCTTTCATGGGAATTGGTGAGGTAGGCTTTTTGTACTTCTCTACTTTTGTTCATGTGTTCAACTAATATATCATGATCTGATCATCATGAGTAGCACTGTCTGTTATTTTATTTTATTTTTCTTACCAAACTAGTTTTGGCGTCAGCTGGCTCACATTATCTCAAAGAATTATTCTGAACTACGACTTACATCTGATAGAACTGTTTATTTGTGTTATGTGTCTCCTTTGCAGGGTGTTGCTATGCCTGCAATGAACAATATTATATCAAAGTGGATTCCTGTATCAGAGAGAAGCAGATCGCTTGCACTGGTGTACAGTGGCATGTATCTGGGTTCTGTAACGGGCTTGGCTTTCTCACCAGTGCTAATTGACAAATTTGGATGGGCATCTGTGTTTTACTCATTTGGATCTCTCGGAAGTATATGGTTTGCACTGTGGCTGACAAAAGTAATTTTCACTTCTGCGTTTAAATTATAATTTTAACCCTGCGTATTAAAATAGAAATTTAAACATGCAAGTAGTTCTCCACTCCACTAGAGAAAGTCAAATTTATGCAACCATCATGAAGAGAAGATCCAAGCAGTGAGAAAAGAAATATGCTGAGTTATTATTACATTAATGGCCAGTCATGGGCATAAAGGCAAAGTTGAAAGAAATTAGGTATTAGTAAAAAAAAATAGAAACGTTGAGTTGCACGTGCTCTTTTCATGTTATTTTGTTGAATCAAGTTTCTATCTCCGACCTTCTCATTCTGGTATATTGTCAGGCGTATAGTTCTCCAAAAGAAGATCCAGGTCTCAGTGCACAGGAAAAGAAAATTATCTTTGATGGAAGCATTTCGAAGGAACGAGTGGAAGTTATTCCGTGGAAATTAATTTTATCAAAAGCACCTGTGTGGGCTCTTATAATCTCCCATTTCTGCCATAACTGGGGAACCTTCATTCTGTTGACATGGATGCCCACATACTATAACCAGGTAATTCATAGTTCAGCATTGAGCTCTAGGTTATTCTATACTTGCATCTTAACATAGCAAAAAATAACTCCAGAAGTGAATAATCAAATCGTAAGTGTTCGTTCATAATTTTGGTGCATGAGTGATGTACTGAGTTAAATAGCTTTACCCCGTGTGCCTATAATACGCTCCCTCTACTTAGCTCCAGTCTATTGTACGGTTTCAGGTTTTTCATTGTCATTGTGATGATTATGTTAACGATGATAGTTCAGTATTAAGACATAGACAGTTGAAGGTTTCTATTGAACTGTTGGTTGCTGTCTCAGGTTTTGAAGTTCAACCTCACCGAATCTGGACTCTTATGTGTACTGCCATGGTTGACCATGGCTGTTTTTGCAAATATAGGAGGATGGATTGCAGACACGCTAATCAGCAGAGGTTTTTCCATCACTAGAGTTCGAAAGGCAAGATTCTTTCCAACTTTATTGTCTCGAGTAATTTCATGACTCAGTTTTATGTCTTGTTACTTCAGAAAGTTTTACACGGTTAATTTACTCTGTTATCTGCTAGACGTCAGTTCGTTTGTACAAGTATCGTGCCAAGTTTATTTCCTAATAGCCATACCACAATTAACTTGAATATCTATTCTACATAAATTTCACAGAATAATCTGTTTCAAATAGACGAATACGGTACAAGAATGCACTTCATTTTGCCCACGGCTTACAACTGCATGAACGATATTATCACCTTTTACATTTTAATTGGTTCCTACAGGAGTTATAGGGATTTCTGCTCCATAAAATGCAGGGATTCTAGCCTAGTTAACTCAGGTTTATCAATGGACCTTTTTGTTCTTATGGTAAATAATTACAGTGGAGTGTTTTTGGATACAGATCATGCAATCTATTGGATTTCTGGGACCAGCTTTCTTCCTTACTCTGCTGAGCCGTGTTAGAACACCTGCTATGGCAGTGTTATGCATGGCATGTTGTCAGGTATTCGCAATTTCTTAAATAGAAAATAAATTATCTTAAACTTAGATCGATTATACACATACATACATATAAATACAAATTACATAAACAGTTGGAGTTAACTGATCAAGAAGATTACATGAAAAGGACAAGATCCCACACCTTCCACATGCCCCTAGATCTACCATAAAAATTTCTGGCATTCCTTTGTTTCACAATTCACCAAAAATTGGATATTTTGGCCTTTTCCTGAAGAGATAACGAATAGCAAAATTCAAGAAGTCCCAAGAATTCATGGTGCACAAGAGAAAATATGTAGTTACTGTTAGGAATCACAAACCTCTCCCCATAATTGAGGTTCGACACCTTTCTCCCCTTACATGAAAAGTACACTCTTTGTTCGACACTTAATTCTATTGATATGGCTAAGTTAAGGGCATGACTTTGATACTATGTTAGGAATCACGAACCTCCACAATAATATGATATTGTCCACTTTGAGCATAAATTCTCATAGCTTTTCTTTTGGTTTCCCCAAAAGGTCTCGTACCAATGAAAATGTATTCTTTACTTATAAACCCATGATCAACTCCTTAATTAGCCGACGTGGGACTCTTCTCTCAACAATTGTCAACCATTTTCTTTTAACAAGAAATAACTCTTCGTTGATAAATGAAATGACAGATAATCTTATAACCCATCTTGCGCAGTACACACCAAAAAAGGTCAAAATAGGACTACGATTCGACCCTTTTCGATCCTAAGCCTAGGAACCATGCAATATCCGAGTTTTCGATAGAGTTTGAATTTTTTTCCCTTCCATCCTTAATTCTCATATAGACCCTGTTGCAATTATTATGTTTGGTTTGATTAATAAACTTCTGTTGACAGGGATCTGATGCATTTTCACAATCTGGTCTCTACTCCAATCACCAAGATATTGGACCACGATATGCTGTGAGTTAACTAACAACTGTTAAATCTGAATCATTTTACCTCGTATTTCTGCAATATTCTTGTCCCTGAATTTTTAAACATGTGGCGAGATGCATGATCATGAAGTATTAGCATTTTGATAATGATTAATCATTCTAGTTGGGTTTCATACACAGGGAGTATTGTTAGGATTATCAAACACCGCCGGCGTGCTCGCCGGTGTCTTCGGTACAGCTGCAACCGGATACATTCTCCAACAAGGTTAGTTGGAGAACGTTCTATTATTCCTTTTATTCTTCCAAGTTCTTTTTTAAATTTTAATTGAGGAAATTACATGCCTCAAAGAAAATAAAAATAGGTTTATAATCATTTAAGCTCCATTTCAAAACTATTTTATTAAAAAGTATATTTGTTACTAGTAAGATTTTCACCATTCTTACAAATATATTTGAATGAATGAATTTTTTTAAAACTATATTTTAGATTTAAGCTTTTGGTATGATTTTATGTATCATTTTTATTAGTAATAAAGTTTTAAAAAAATTATAATTAGAAGTATTGTTTATAAGTTTAATTAGAAAATAATTATAAAATAAAGATGTGATTAAAACTTGGTAAAAGTTTAGAACTAAAACTTATGTTTAAAAAAAAAAAAAAAAAAAAAAAAAAACTGAATTGAAATTGAATGGAATTGTATTGTGGGGATGGGTGCAGGTTCATGGGACGATGTATTCAAGGTGGCAGTTGCATTGTATATCATAGGCACGTTAGTGTGGAATATCTTTGCAACGGGAGAAAAAATTATCGATTGAGATGGACGGAGGATCTGTCTGTGCCTAAATTTTATGGAGAAAAAGAGAGAGGTAAGTTTGAGGAACAAGAAAATCCCACCCTAAGCCCTACCAATTTTTATTTTTCCATGGCTGGCTCTCCTGGCCACAGCTTTCTGGGTTGGCTCCAAAAAGGTAAAGACCAAAAAACGAAAAGGGACCATATACAAATTATCACCCTCTTTTTGCTTTTTCTTCTTATATATAGTGAAGTTGTTTGTTCCCAATTTCCCATTTATAGCGTTGGCATAAAAATACATGACCATTAGAATGTGCCAATTCCAATCACTAATTCCATTATTGTTGGTCATGTTTACTCTCGTTATTGCCACTTTATTTATTTTTATCTTTCATGTTTCAGTTGAACACGACCCCCATAATGATATGATATTGTCCACTTTGAGTTAAGCTCTCATGGCTTTGCATTGGATTTCTCCAAAAAGTATCAGGCCAATAAGAAAAATATTTATTGATTATAAACCCATGATCATCCGCTAAATTAGTCGATATGGCTTTGCATTGGGTTTCTCCAAAAAGTCTCCGGCCAATAGGAAAAATATTCATTGATTATAAACCCATGATCATCCGCTAAATTAGTCGATATGGCTTTGCATTGGGCTCCTCTAAAAAGTCTCATGCAAACAGAGAGAGTATTCATTGATTAGAAACCCATGAAAATTAGTCAATTATAAATCCATGATCATTCATAAATCCATGATCATTCCCTAAATTAGTTGATATTCATGATCATTCCAATTAAGGTATTGGTTTATGCGAATTAGAGAAAAAATAGCAATGAAAACTGACTACATTTCTTCAAAAGAAAAATGCTAAATTTTAAAATATATATGAACTTATTTATCTCCACAATAAAAAGATGATTAAAATATTGAACTAAAAAGTGATATGTTTAAATATCATTCATGTAAACGCATCTTAATCATTGTTATTGAAACATTTATAAAATGATACCGGTACATTGAAAGAACGCACTTTCAAATTAAAGAGCATAGATCAAAGTATATATACTTTAAGAAAATGAACCAATTGACTAGCTCAAATCGACCAAACCAAAAAAATATATACTTTAGGAAAATGAACCAACTGACTAGCTCAAATCGACCAAACCAATTAGATTAGGTTTAATTGATTTATTTGGATGACTCCTAAATAAATGCATATGAAAATTAGATGAAGAAGATGAGCCTCTGCAGTGAGCTATAAACGAGTCTATTGGGATAGGGAGGATGACCTTCCAAACTTACATTTCATCCATCCAATTGATTAAGCTAATGTACAATGCAATATAGTACTATACCACCAAGATTAAATATTAATTTAAATAATCAAATTCCAACATGTTCCCCAAAGTACTTGTGTAAAGTTTGCAAGACGGCCAAAGACACTCAACCATTCAACTACCAACAAACCTCTTTCTTTCTTTCATTCTTTTTCCTCCTTTTCTACAGTTATCTTCGTCATCTCATAACTCATTGGGGCTGGACTTGATCGACGAACCGCGTCGTTGGGCTCCCACGATCACATCTTTAAGCCGAGCTATTGGTCCCAACACTCGGTTTGTCTTCTGCAATTGTAGCAGTATAATGAAAATTAAGGCCAGAAGACAGCAACATGAAAAGGGAAGAAAACATTTCTTCTAAATAGGGATGAGAGTATGAGTATATATATACCTACAGACCAGCGTGTAGCCTATGTTTATTGCAAATAATAATGTTAATGGGGGAAGCAACCAACAAGTAGTTTTTCAACTACTATCTCAAAAATTTAATCAGAAAATGTATTGCACTGCTACGAACACAAGAGAAGAATGGAAACAAGTTGTTAATAAACGTGTCCTTGATGGCACGGCCCGTGTGTGGTTGTCAAGTCAAGAAGTCAAACCTAAGAACTAAAAAATTTAACATGGATTTCTGCATATATGTCCTCAACGACTGCAAAGACGAGGCTTGGAAAATAGAGGGCATGATAAAAAGCTGGCTTTATAACCCATAGAATGAGTTCCCTTATTAGAATTAGAATTAGCTATTCAAAACGGTTAGTATTCAACAAAAGTATGGCCATCATAGGTTGGCCTAATGGTCATAAAGGTCTGAAGGAAATAAAATGAAAAGAGTTTAATCCCCCGCAATTACCTACCTAGAATTTAATATCCTATGTATTTCCTATCAACCAAATGTAGTAGGGTCCGTTGTATTTCCTATCGACCAAAGGAAATGAAATGAAAAGATGTAAACAACTTGGCTCAGTTGCATATCATAAGGAATTCGAACAACTGCTTCAAATACAGAGTTCTAGCTTTCCTTATAGACCACCTTTCCCACTTCCTCTTTCATATCAAAGCAAGCCCTACGTCTGTGTTTACAGTTCCAGAATAAATTGGTGAAGAAATAGTTCAGGAATTACTAAATATGGGACTACAAGGATGCATTCAATCCTCAAAAAACGAGGCTCACCAATATAATTATAAAAATAAAAAAATAAAAAAAAAATAAAAAATAAAAAATAAAAACTGCAACCATCATGGACTTAACCTAGTGGTCATGGAGAAATAAAAGGGAACTAGTTTAATCAATGGTGGTCCACCTACCTAGGATTTTATATCCTAGGTGTTTCAATCAACCAAACGTAGTAGAGTTAGAATGTTGTCCCGTAAAATTCATCGATATATAAAATAAAAAAAAATAAAAAGTATTCAACAAAACTGTTAGTATTAATGAGTTCCCCATATCAGAATTAGAATTAGCTATTCAAAACGGTTAGTATTCAACAAAACTGTAACTATTCTGAGTTGACCTAGTGATCAAAAGGGCCTCGGGTAAATAAGAGGGAATGAGTTTAATCCATGGTGGTTGTCAACCAAGGATTTAATATCTTACGCATTTCCTACAACCAAATGTATTATAGTGAGACAAGAAATTACTGAAGATGCTGCAAGACAACAGCACTCACCAGTATAAAAAAAAAAGTACTCAACAAAACTGCTAGTATTAATGAGTTCCCCTGTCAGAATAAGGGTTAGCTATTCAAATTGGTTAGTATTCAACAAAACTCAATCACCTTGATGGAAGGTCCCCGAATTTCTCCCACCAGTTGCATCTTCTTAAAAATAAACAGCTAGCAGGCTAAGTAGCAATTCTCAGAATTTAATCTCTAATTTGGGTGATGGATGTCAACTAAGTTTAATCATCCTAAACAAATAATCTATTTTCACTAGATCTTAGTTGTCAGTACCATTGCGTTTGTTGAGATTGAACTTAAATCTCATTCTCAATCCATTCTACAGACTGAAATCTGAAAACTTAAAATTCAGTGACAAATATATGCACACAGAATGATAATGAAGCAGCTGTGAATTAACGGAATGCAACCATACGGAGGAAACAAGAATCAACATACCTGATCATTCACACTAATGTGCCACTTCAGTTGCAGAGATTGCCAACTCTCCTGCTGCCAACGCTGCCCAAGTATTACAAGTCCCATAACAGCTGCTGCAATGAAAATGGACCAAAATGCATTCGCTTCTTTTGCATGAGAGTATAAACTAGCAGCTCTTCTCTTCCACCAAGCACCACAAGGAAGACTGGACTTATTGCTCTTACTATTGAGTCTAGGAGTTTCTGAGATTTCTGGAGTTGAGACTTGATCAGTAGGTTCAGGTGGAGGGATTTCATCAAATGTCGTTGAACTGAGATCACTTTCAGCATGAAAAGAACTATATGTAGGGGCACCAAAGAGGTCCTGCTCCTTGTGAACCAGATTCAAATCTTGTAATGTGGTATTTTCACCAAAATCATCACCATGAAAAGACAACTTGCTGCCTTTCTCCATAGTTTTATCAATCCCCGAAAACTCATCTGTCTCACCCAACCCTTCTAAATTCAAGCTATCTTCAGACTTTCCACCAGATTTCCCGCCATCTACAGCAGCAGAATCAGACACCACATTCTCCTTCACTCCTTGGTCATCATGAATCTCGCTCTTATCAGGTTCCAATGGCAAATTCTCGTGCTGACTTGGTGGAAATACAAAGTGCTTAGACATAAAAAGAGCGTGGGAAGTTTCTGCTTCATACAAATTGCTTTTATTTTCATCACTCTGTTCATCTTCCTTCGCACTAGGAGCAGCTTCATATGCCGAAGCAGTGAGTGAAACAACTTCCCATTCAGTTCCACGAGAGGTACTGTCTTCTCCATCATTATCTGCCATCCTAAGGGAGTCCTCGCGTGTTGGAACCTCCCAACAACTGGCAAAGGAAAACATATCTTCTTAACAGCTCGATTAAAAGGAAGAAGGTAGGAAAGAAAAAAAGAAAAAAAAAAAAAAACATGCTCCAGATGAAATTTCAACTGTGTGACAATATATCTTCCTGAGAATTTTAGACCTAAGTAATAAGTCGCATCCGTAACTTCCAACTCCATAAACGGAAACAGAACAATAAAACAAACAAGAAGGAAACTCCCCTCGTGTCACATCAATTCGACGAGTCATCAACACATCCCGAATATCCCTCTAATTTACAACAAGTTTTCAAAATTAAATCACATAACAAGGATTTAAACCTGAAGAAGTGTAAATTAAAAATCTAATCGCAGTTGCACATACGCACACATAATCGTATATTTAGGTCGTAGAATCATCCATTCAATGATTAAAAAACAAACAACAAACGGATCTAACATCGTACCAATAGGCAACAAAGAACACCACCAATAAAACCACAAGACATACCGATCATCCATCAAACAAACCAAAAATCGACTATCAACCACAAAACTTCTCGATCCAACAATGAAGGACGAAAAAGGAAACAATCAATAATTGCAGATAACAGTAGCAGAAGAGACGAACCGGACGAGAGAGAGGCGATCGGAGATTCGCGACGAACGGCGACGAACGTGACGATAAGGATGAAAGTTGCCTCGGGAAATGGTGAAGGGATTGGGACTGAGACGTGAATGTTTGGGGTAACTAATAATCTCCGACAAATCAATGATGGAAACCGGCGGTTACCGGTGACAATTAGATTTGCAAAACAGATGGCCTAACCGCTCTAGCAGGTTGAGTTTGTCGCGCTTCGCCTATTTCTAGTTTTTTTTTTTTTTTTTTTAATCAATTTATAATATTTTCACAAATTTTATATTTCTATTCCTTCCATTTTCATAAATAATTTAGATACTCAATTTAAAAATTTTAATTTTTTAAAAATATTTAAATATTCGATTTGAAAATCATTCAGTATTTTAAAATTTTTCATTTTTAAAAATATATACAATTCTTTTTTTAAATCATACGTCTAATTGATTTAGAGTATTAAGAATCTAATTTAATTATAAATTTAAGCATATTTAAACTAACTATTTTTATAATAAAATTTAATAGATTTAAATTTAGGATTTAAATTAGTATTATTATTGGATAAATTTTACTTTTTTTTTTTTTTTTGTGTGTTTAATATGTTTTATAATATTCTAAAAATATAATAAATCTAAAAAAAATTTAAATTTATGTTAAAGAAATTATTAAGTATTGAGTATGTAATAAGCTTTAAAAATTTATGGGTAATAGATAATCATTTATTAAACATAACGATAAAAAAAATTGAATTTTTTTAGATAAATTTTAAAAATATTAAATAAGTAAAATATTTATTAGACGACACATTAAAATTTTGAAGATTAACCTATCATTATACATATATTACTGACGAAGAGATTAAATGTGTAAATATAAACTATTTTTTAAAAACGAGGTTCATAAAAATAAGTTATTATTTAAATATATAAAATACTGATTTGTACTAAATACAAGTTAAAATATAGTTGGATCATTTTGGATATTTGAGTCTCGTTTGATAAATATTTTGTTTTACATTTTATTTTAAAAATTATTTTTGTCTTCACTTCCTACTATGAATTTTACCGTATTTAATAAAATATTTAAATTTTTAGTCAAATTAGAAAAAAGCATAAGTATTGAAAACTATGAATTTAATAAACATTAATGTTCTTATTTTTAGTCGATAAACATTAATGTTCTTATTTTTTTAAAATTAAAATTATAGTTTACCTATGAATTTTTGTGTTTTGTTATCTGCATTTTGTATATGTTCTAAAAAATAAAATTAAGTATTGAAAACTATATATATATATTAAAATAATAATAATAATAATAATAATAATAATAATAATAAAATATATGTTTGCTTTTTAAATTTTACTATGAATTCGAATATTTTATTAAGAAAAAATAAAATATATTTATTAAGAAATGATAAAAAGAATAAGCACAATTTTGGTTATCTTTTTAAATTTTAAAAATCTAACTTAGATTTTTAAAATATGAATAAACAATAGATATCAAAACATGAAAAAAAAAATTATAGATTTAAATAATATTAATAGGCTTAATTTTTAATACGAAAAATTATTTATTTATTTATTTTAAAATTATTTTTTCATCGATTGTTTACACTGTTTCACATCTCTTTAACAGCTGAGTTTTTTTAAATAATAAATTACTTTCTAAAACGGTTTAATTTGCTCATAATTTACTAACGAATTTGATTTTCCCCCTTTATCATGCTTACCCAATCCTCCAATTCCATTCTCAAAAATAAAAAATAAATCTTATATTCTTGATAATAATAATAATAATAATAATAATAATAATAATAATAATAATAATAATAATAATAATAATAATAACAAACAATTCAAAACAATATGGTAGCTGATTATTAAGAAAAGAGAAAAACCAAAAACACAAAAACAAACATTCGTACCTGAAACCGTCTATCATTCATTTGACATGCTAAAACTACCCTGCTCAAACTGCCCTACTTCTCTATTGTGTATATATATATGTGTGTATATATATATATATATGTATGTGTGCGCGCGTATATGTGTGTGTATATATATATGTGTGTGTATATATATGTATATGTGTGTGTATATGTTGTTTTCAAATTTGTTATATTCTAATCCTTCTACTTAGGATGTCAAAATTGGTATCTACTAAAGGTTAATTTGCTCGGACTAAAATGGAATGAGACCTAATAATACACGGACCAAAATAATATTTAAAAATCAAATACCCGAATAAAAAAAGAAGCCCAAATACAGGGACTGGAGAGCAAAATCCTAGAGTCCCCAGGGGTCTATGGACAATAATTCTTCCCATGTAATATGGGGCAAGAGCTTATTTTTGCAGTAATTTCCATTCAATTGCTACAACAAGATTGAAAAGCTATAACAGATTAAGAAATCCAAAAATCCCAGTTTGAAAGTTGAAGATTGATACCATATTGGTTCTATAATTCTTGATGCAATGGCTCGGTATCTTCTGAAGGATTGGTGTCATCAGCTTTGTTCTTATCCTTTTGGAGCATCTCAATGACTTCCTCAACAGGAGGATCTCCAGGTCTTCGAAATGCTTGCTCCCCAATTTTGATCTCGTACGATTCGGGATGGCTAAACACAAACTCCTTCAACTGAAAGAACATTTAAACAAAAAATGTTGAGAAACAAGAACTGAATTTCAAAAGATGTGATGAGGAACTCTCTGCCATTTTTACAAAGAATGAACTGTTTTTTTCTACTCAGAGTTTTGTTTGATGGGTGGATTTCTGAAAGTGAAAACAGAGAACAGCCTAGAACAAATTTGATCAAAACTAGGTATGAGGATGATGTTCGTGGTATAACATTTTCATTTTTGTTGGCTTTTTGTACCATAAATTTGAGCCATGAACAATGAGAAACACTAAAAATTTGCATATGGAAGAGTAAATTTAGGAGAAAAAAACATGTAAGAACAATAACAAAAGGCCTTTCCACTGATATTCTAATGTGATTTTTTCTCATGGGATAAAAATACATTTCTTGAATTGTCATCTCATCGATAATTTGTTAGAAAAACGTCACATTGTGGCTGACAGATTTGAACCAGCCACAATGTAGCAGCCTCCTAATCTGTTCATCTCATTATGCCTATCCAATCTATATGGGACGGTTATGATAATGCAGAAACAATATCAGGAGTTCACAAAATTTATGATCGAACCTCAATGACAAAATTAAAATGATCCAAGACTGTTGGACTTGAACTACATGATTGGAATTGGGGTTAGGCTTTTGATTGGATCCCATAAAAAAGCCAAATCTGGGAGTAAAAAATATTTTCCAGGCGAAGTGGAGAGAATTTGAGGAGTTTCAGTTCCAGAATCGGGTAATTAAAGCGTACCTCATCCAAGTCTTGTCCTCTGTCCACTGTGAACATGAGTGTACTGAGGTCTACCGCCATAAATTTTGCCTCGATTGATCCAGTTTTCAGAATTCTCGTCCATTGCATTGCAATCGTAGCCACCATCTCCTGAAATCAATCAATAGTGATAAATGCTGGTAAAACATGATCATGTGAAGACGTTAGTCTCCGAATTTTCCAATTAGGAGCTGTATACGCGTTCAATTAACAGAAAATACAAAACAATCGAGATTTTCAAGGTTTTCTCGTTTCAACCTTAGCATCCGTTTACAATAACTCCCTGTCGCAAAATTCGACATGCATTCGAATTCAAAAATCATTTCATCAAATAAACCGGAACCAATTTGACCAGCAGCATTTAAATTATCCATAACTTTCCGGAATTGAATTAACATCTCAGTGAGGGAGATTGGCGAAATTTCTTACCGGAGTCCGACGAACGCCGAGCCGAAGCTTTACAAATCCCATAGTTGGACCAGATTGCCGCTTCATCATCTCAGCCTGGATCTCCGGAAGCTCCATCTTCGATAAATCAGGCGGCGGGAGGTCGAAATCGCTAGAGGCAGACTTTTTCTTGCCCCATTCCTTCCAAGATTCGTCCTCTTCATCGTCAACCACGTCGTCGAGATCATCTGTAATGTGGATTCTCCGTTGTCCACCTTCCGCGAAGCGATTGAATCCGACATCCTTGAAAATGCCGGCGGTGAGGACGATCAGAAAGAAGACTGGTAGAAGAGATGAAGGTGAGAAGCAAATTCTCATGGTTTCCGTCTTTCTGAGAAATGGCGAAGGCGACGGTTGCGAGTCTGAGAAAAATTAAATACAAATAATAAAAAAAAAATTAAATGAATTTCAGAAATATTTAATTTAACAAAAAAAAAAAAGCCGCGCAATAATTTTCTGCGTTGATTATTTTATTTTGTGTTGTTTTTTCGATGGAATGTTTGATTTAAAAAAACAATAAATAAATAAATATTATATTTTTCATTTATTTATTTTTACTTCAACACAAATTATATTAGAGGGATTCTAAATAGATCGAAATCATATTAAGCAGAGTCGGGATCAACATTAACCTATCGATTTACCGTCTTTACATAAATTCATCGTTAAATTTTGAAGATCATATTAACATATCAATTTAATTAATAATTTTTAATTATTTTGTACATGATTTTATTCCAAATAAATTCAGATTATTTCAATACAATATTCTTTTTTGCACTTAGAATAAAAAGAATAGTAAATATTTTTTTAAAGAGTAAATAAAGACAAATATAGAAAGAATATAATATGAAAACTACTTCCATGAAGAAAGAGTATTATTTATTTAATTTTAATATTTATTTTAATATTATCTTAATTTTTGAATTTAAATAAATTTTATAAATAAAAACTATTTATCAAACACATTAGTAGTGGAAGTTATAACAAATAAATTATTTGAAATTTTAAAAAATTTAAAATAATGGTTAATGTGTAATTTTATTAAATGATTAATTTGTAAGACATAGTCTAAAATAATTTTAGCTAAATTATATTAAAAAAGAACGTGATTTTACACTTTATTTAAAAAAGTATATATAAAATTTTATTATAAAAGCTAAAATAATATATTAGACAAAAAAAAAAAAAAAAATCGACTGATTTGAATGTAATGTTTTAAACATAATTCAATAGTCGATGTGTTCATTGTTGGGTGGACTTTCCATCAAACATTCAAACCGTACGAAAAATCAAAATGTAATTTTGACTTTTTATTTTTTTATATATAAGTATTTTTTAGGTATAAACCAAATTTAGAGTTTTTTTCATATTAAAAACTAAAGAATAAGAATGCTTATATGACTCGGGTTCAGACTATCCAACCCAAACCAATAATGTTTGTTTCGGTTACATTTTTTTTTTTTCTGGTTGTTTTGTGTCGAGTTTAATTTTTTTAAAATAAAATTAGTTTGTAGATCGATGTTTTTATCCAACCCTAACTCTATTTAAAAAAAATATATAATAATTATCATGTCTGCCCAATTTTAAATCTACAATTTTATTTCTTTAAAATCAAATATAGTTTTGAAAAAAAGTAAATATAATTTTCTAAAAAATTATAATTTGGTCAATTTAATTTTAAAGGTTAAAATTAATATATAGCATTACCATATAAACTATTTACAAAAACTTTACAAAAAAAATTATGAATTATCTTAAAAACCGTTCAAACGACAATTTAATTTTATGTAAATTATATACATCAATTTGTAATTCAGTTTATGATAATATTTTTAGTTTTAAAAAGTGACCAATTTAGTTTTTGTTTATAAAATTTAAAGATAAAGTTTGCACATAATTGAAATAATTTAACATAAATTTATCAGTAGTAATAAGATTACGATAAAAAAATAAAAATAAAAACTAAAATAAACATTTTAAATAATAAAAAAAAAAGGCTACCGGCTATGGTGCTCAAAAGTTAATAGGGACAGTATCGTAAATAAGAGAAGTAGAAGGGGCAAAATTATTAAGCATAGGGACAGTATCGTAAATAAGAGGAGTAGGAGGGGCAAAGTTGGAATAAAGATAAAATTAATCGAACTGTGAAAATGGAACTGCAGCGACTAGCGCCAGACTCAAAACCACATTCTTCGCGTAAAGCCATAAAACTCCGTTACCGTCGGGGAGATAGAGAGAGAGATTTAAAAATCGGAAAAAGGGAAAGAAATTTTAACGCTTGTGGGAAATTGCAAAATTGCGTGCAATCACTGATTGCGTCAACTGAGCTTCACTGGTTGAGCCCTAAGTCCGATCCGGTTGGCCATTTTCCAAAAATCTAGCTTTAGAGGGAGAGAGAGAGAGAGAGAGGGGGGAGATTTTTTATTTTTTTTTCCTTTTCATTTCCTTCTTTTCTGTTGGGATGGAAGGGTTTTGAACATTGGGATCGGAGGGTATATATAGGGTTTCCGTTGAATTTTCTAGGGATTTTGATTTATTAAACTTACCCGTTTTATTTTAATTTTATCTGTTTTTGACCGGAGTGAGAGGAGGGGGGTTGTTCCGTATCTGGGCTTGTTGGTAATAGAACTAGAAAGAAGTGTTGTTGATAGTTTAGTTTTGGTTTAATTTTGCATGCAATCGGGTGGAGGTGGGCCCATCCGGAATCCGGGGTTTCCGGCCGGACGGGCGGCATCGACATCATCGGCGGCGTCACCGTCGTCATCGTCGTCGGCGGTGTCAACGCCGCATTTGGGGTTTGATTCAATGCAGCAGCAGCAGCAGCAGCAGCAGCAGCAACAGCAGCAGCTGGCGTCTAGGCAGGTAAAGTGGTTCAATTTCTTTTGTGCTCTTAATGTGTTCGACGAATTGTCAGCTGGGTTCTGGAAATTGAGTTTAGTTTGCTCTTTTGGTTGTTATTCCTTGGACATCGTTTGCCAGCGTCTTGGTAGTGTATGTTCCTATTTTGTGGGTTGTGCCCATGTTGATCTAGCTTCTATATTAAGCTGGATGTTTTTGTTTTTATTATCATTTAATAAAATTTCATGTCTTGTACAACTTTGATTTATGTCATTCAGTCGCTACAACATCAATTACTTAGAAAATCTGATGGAAATGAAGCCCTTCTATCATATCAAGCTGGGGGTCTCCAAGGAGTTCTAGCTGGGAATAATTTTCCTCAGTCACCTGGTTCCTCACATTTGCCTCAGCAAGCAAGAAAATTCATTGATCTGGCTCAACAGCACCATAGTTCTTCTCAAGAGGGCCAAAACAGGAGCCAAGGTCTTGAGCAGCAAGCACTGAATCATCCTGTGCATCAAGCTTATCTGCAATATGCCATGGCAGCTCAGCAGAAGTCTGCTATGGCAATGCAATCGCAGCATCAGGCTAAAATGGGAATTATGAGCCCTCACTCTATTAAGGATCAAGAGATGCGAATGGGAAATCAGAAAATTCAGGAACTTATTCCAGCTCAGGGCTCTAATCAAGCATCAACTCTATCTAAAAACCCATCAGATCATTTTGTACGTGGTGAAAAACAAATGGAACAGGGACAACCGTCAACTTCTGATCAGAGAGCTGACCCAAAATCTTCTAGCCAGCTACCTGGCATGAGTAATTTGATGCATGCGAATATGACAAGGCCTATGCAGGCACCACAAGCTCAACAGGGAATCCCTAACGTGGCAAACAATCAGCTTGCCATGGCTCAGTTGCAGGCAATGCAAGCATGGGCTCTTGAACGCAATATTGATCTTTCACAACCTGCAAATGCAAACTTGATGGCACAGCTTATCCCACTGATGCAGTCTAGAATGGTTGCTCAACAAAAAGCAAATGAAAACAATATGGGATCACAGTCATCACCTGCTTCTGTCTCCAAGCAGCAGATTAATTCTCCGTTTTCTGGGAAAGAGGCTTCTGCCCATGCTAATTCATTGAACGACGTGCTTGGACAGTCTAGCAGCACAAAATCTAGGCAGATAGCTTCACCGAGCCCCTTTGGTCAAAACATGAATGGCAGTGTTGTTAACAACACTAGCCATGCCAGCATGCAGCAGTTCAGCATTCCTGGCATGGAAAACCAGTTACCTTCCAGGTTACCAGTTTCTGGAAATACAATACCTCCAGTGCTTCCTTCTGAATCTTCTGGGAATGTGAACCAAAGCATCGAACATTCCCTGCAAGGAAAAACATCGTTAAGTAGTCCAGATAATTTGCAAACGCAGTATGTCAGGCAGGTGAATCGATCCTCTCCACAACCTGCTCTTCCTACTAGTGATGGAGGTCCTAGCAATTCAACCTTATCACAAAGTGGTCACTCTAATCAGACAGCACAACAGCGATTTGGGTTCACCAAACATCAATTGCATGTCTTAAAAGCTCAAATTTTGGCATTTAGGCGACTAAAGGTATTCTCTCTTCTTTCTTCTCTGTTTATTTTCCATTGTAAGCTTAATTTCTGATCTTTTTGTCCATCTTTGGATGGATGGTGTTCTTTATGTTCTTTCCATTTCTGTTCTGTGACAGAAAGGAGAAGGTACACTCCCACAAGAGCTTCTAAGGGCTATTGCTCCTCCACCCCTGGATGTGCAGCTGCAGCAGCAGTTTCTACCTCCTGGTGGTAGTAGTCAGGATAAACCATCTGGAAAGATTGTGGAAGATACCAGAAATGTGGAGGCTAGTGAGAAGGACTCCCTGTCTCTTGCATCAAGTAATGGACATAGATTTCCAAGAGAAGTCTCAACTGGGGATGAAAAATCAAAGATGTCAACTTCGGACGTGCAACCTCCTATGCCCCTAGCAATGAAGGAAACAGTACCTTCGGGATCTACTGGAAAAGAAGAGCACCAGGCAACAGTCTCTGTTAAATCAGATCAGGAAATTGATCGTGGTTGCCAAAAGCCTCAAGGTAAAAGTGATTTTCCAGTAGAAAGGGGAAAGGCTGTTGCAAACCAAGCTGCTGTACCAGATGTTACACAAGTTAAAAAACCTGCACCACCTAGTGCGACACCCCAATCAAAAGACGTTGGCGCTGCTAGGAAGTATCATGGACCCCTCTTTGACTTCCCATACTTCACTAGGAAGCATGACTCATTTGGTTCAGCAGTGGCAGTTAATAGCAATAACAATTTAACGTTGGCTTATAATGTAAAAGATCTTCTTTTTGAGGAAGGTCTGGAAGTTATTAATAAGAAAAGGACAGAAAACTTAAAGAAAATTGGTGGTTTGCTGGCTGTCAACTTAGAGCGGAAAAGAATCAGACCTGATTTGGTAGTACGCTTGCAAATTGAAGAAAAGAAGCTTCGACTTCTAGATCTACAGGCACGTCTAAGGGAGGAAATTGATCAACATCAGCAAGAGATAATGGCAATGCCTGATAGGCCCTATAGAAAGTTTGTGCGCCTATGTGAGCGACAACGTATGGAGCTAGCTCGACAAGTACAAGCCTCTCAGAAAGCCATGAGGGAAAAGCAACTGAAATCTGTCTTTTTATGGCGTAAAAAACTTCTAGAGGCTCACTGGGCCATCCGTGATGCACGGACTGCACGTAACAGAGGAGTTGCGAAATATCATGAGAGAATGTTGAGGGAATTTTCCAAAAGAAAAGATGATGATAGGAACAGAAGGATGGAAGCTTTAAAGAATAATGATGTTGAAAGATATAGAGAAATGTTGTTGGAGCAGCAGACGAGCATGCCCGGTGATGCTGCTGAGAGATATTCTGTTCTCTCATCATTTTTGACTCAGACTGAAGAATATCTTCATAAGCTAGGAAGCAAAATAACTGCTGCCAAGAGTCAGCAGGAAGTGGCAGAGGCTGCAAATATTGCTGCAGCTGCTGCCCGATTGCAGGCAAGTACTTGGTTCCTCTATCTTATGAGAAACTGTGTTACGTTTGTTCCTTACAACCTGCTTATTTGGTAGTTTTTCTCAAATGTGCGTTCTTGTTTGTTGAATTAGGGTCTTTCAGAAGAAGAAGTTAGGGCGGCAGCTGCTTGTGCAGGAGAGGAGGTTATGATTAGAAACCGTTTTATGGAAATGAATGCTCCCAAGGATAGTTCATACGTGAACAAGTAAGTTTAATATAATATGTTCGTATGATTCACAATGTGACTGATGCTTGGTTGGCTGCTGAGGTTCTGTGTTTCAGCTTTCTCTGAACTTTTTCTAGATCTAGAGGGGTCCCATTTCTTTTGAATGCTATCATCATACTAAATAATGTTTATCTCACCGGATCTGGATGGGTAGCCCTTACTGTTTCTGGACTGTTTGTCAATTATTTTCATCTGACTTTTACTTTTTGTCAGGTACTATAACCTTGCTCATGCTGTGAATGAGAGAATTGCGAGACAACCGTCCATGTTACGGGCTGGAACCTTAAGAGACTATCAGCTTGTAGGTCACTTATACTTAGAATTGACTTTTTAGGATTTCAGTGTACCCTTTCTCTTTCTGGATTTGTCTTAATAATTTTTGTTTATGTTGTAGGTTGGATTGCAATGGATGCTTTCACTATATAACAATAAATTAAATGGAATCTTGGCTGATGAGATGGGTCTTGGGAAGACAGTTCAGGTACATTCCATTTGTTAGGCTCTTGTAACCTGTTTCCAATTTTTTGAAATATGCTACTGTAGAAGTGAGAGCAACTTAGCTCCTTTATAGTGTGTGGTAACTTTATATAGGTTAATGCTTAATAAGACCTTTTTCTGGTACTTTATTCTGTCTTTCTTTCTACAGGTCATGGCATTGATTGCTTATTTGATGGAATTTAAGGGGAACTATGGACCTCATCTTATAATTGTCCCCAATGCTGTTTTGGTCAATTGGAAGGTCAGTAAAATTATTTTGACCATTTGGCATTTACAAGTAAGAGCTTACTCATACCATGGAAATGGAAAATGAAAATCTTGCAGAGCGAACTTCATACTTGGCTACCATCCGTGTCTTGCATTTTTTATGTTGGTGGGAAGGATGAACGGTCAAAATTATTTTCACAAGTAAGGGATGTTTTTCTCCCCTTATTTGTTTATAATTGAGGTGTCACGCTACTAAGATTTCTTCACTGATTATGTTGCACAGGAGGTTTGTGCCTTGAAATTTAATGTTCTCGTGACAACTTATGAGTTTATCATGTATGATCGCTCGAAGCTTTCTAAAATTGATTGGAAGTATATTATAATTGATGAAGCACAAAGAATGAAGGATAGGGAATCTGTTCTAGCTCGTGACCTTGATAGGTACAGATGCCAGAGGCGGTTGCTCCTTACTGGGACACCATTACAGGTTTGTCAAGACATAGTCTTCCTGGCAGCTCATTATCAGTAGTAGCTGTTTCTAGTATGCATAGAGTCAATGCTGTTCAATTATTGAGTTATTTGGCTCTGTTGGGTGTATTGCTATATTGCTTCTGATTGTTTCTACTATAAATGACTTCTATGTGGCCTAGAAAATATGATAGGGAGAGCAAACATGCTTTAGATATAGTTTGATGATCGAAAAGGTAGGGTACCACAACATCTCCAAATTTTCCTTTTTCTGTCCAGATAAGGCATTATCTTGTAATTATTTTACCTTCCACAACATTGTACAAGTGTCCAGCCATTGATGATAGTACTGTACTTGAACCGGTGGCTTGCCTTATCTGCTTTTGATCGAGAAGGCTTTCGTTGCCTTTAAAAATAAATCTCTGTTCCTCTGCTCAACTTTTAGAAAAGGTATGCAAAACAAAAATGAAAAAAAGGTGACTTAGTATCAAATGCGTGTATATGAATCAAGCTGATTAGTATTACCAAAATAATATGCACCTAAGTTTTAGTTTGTTGTAATTTAGAAAAGATTGCATGTCAATCCAATTTGACGGAGAAGTAAGCTTTGAACTTGGGTATTTGGGATTCTATCTTGACTATTCAGCCACTTTTAAAATATGTTTAATGAGCGAACATTTCACAAATCTTCTTTTGCAGAATGATTTGAAGGAACTTTGGTCGCTGCTTAATCTGCTTCTCCCGGAAGTGTTTGATAATCGAAAAGCTTTTCATGATTGGTTTTCGAAACCCTTTCAGAAGGAAGGCCCCACGCCGAATGCTGAAGATGATTGGCTTGAGACTGAGAAAAAAATTATTATAATCCATCGTCTTCACCAAATTCTTGAGCCTTTTATGCTCCGTCGTCGTGTTGAAGATGTTGAAGGATCACTTCCGCCAAAGGTATGATTTTGTTGCACTTGCTGTTCACATTTCTTTTCATTTGGTCAACAAATGACATCAGTTTTGAAATTCAGGTTTCAATAGTGTTGAGGTGTAGGATGTCAGCCATGCAGAGTGCCATATATAACTGGATTAAGTCCACTGGTACTCTTCGTGTTGATCCGGAAGATGAGAAACTCAGGGTTCAAAAAAATCCGAATTACCAACCTAAGGTTTATAAAACATTAAATAACAGATGTATGGAACTGAGGAAAACTTGTAACCACCCTTTGCTTAACTATCCATACTATGGTGACCTCTCCAAGGACTTCCTGATAAGATCGTGTGGGAAACTGTGGATACTGGATAGGATCCTTATAAAACTAGAGAAGACGGGGCATAGAGTACTACTTTTTAGTACAATGACTAAGCTTCTTGATATATTAGAGGAATACTTGCAATGGCGAAGACTCATATATAGAAGAATTGATGGAACAACTAGTTTGGAGGATCGTGAATCTGCCATAGTGGACTTCAATAGCCCTGACTCAGACTGCTTTATATTCTTGCTGAGTATACGTGCTGCTGGTCGTGGTCTTAATCTTCAGTCTGCCGACACTGTTATTATTTATGACCCTGATCCCAACCCTAAAAATGAGGAGCAAGCTGTTGCTAGAGCCCATCGTATTGGACAAACAAGAGAAGTCAAAGTCATCTACATGGAAGCAGTGGTTGACAAAATCTCTAGTCATCAGAAAGAAGATGAGCTAAGAAGTGGTGGGTCAGGTGATTTAGAAGATGATTTTGCTGGTAAGGATCGATATATGGGATCTATTGAGAGCCTTATAAGAAATAATATTCAGCAATACAAGATAGATATGGCAGATGAGGTCATCAATGCTGGGCGTTTTGACCAGAGAACAACACATGAAGAGAGGCGCCTGACTTTAGAGACATTGTTGCATGACGAAGAGCGATATCAAGAAACTGTCCATGATGTACCTTCACTTCAGGAGGTGAATCGAATGATTGCTAGAAGTGAAGATGAGGTCGAACTGTTTGATCAAATGGATGAAGAACTTGATTGGACGGAGGAAATGACAAGGTATGACCAGTTACCTAAGTGGCTTCGAGCTAGTACAAGAGAAGTGAATAATGTTATTGCTAATTTATCAAAAAGACCTTCAAAAAACATTTTGTTTGGTGGTGGTGGATATGGCTTGGAATCCAGTGAACTTGGATCTGATTCATCCCTAAGAACTGAAAGAAAAAGAGGCCGGCCAAAGGGTAAAAAGATTCCCAATTACAAGGAAATGGAGGATGATAATGGAGAGTTCTCAGAAGCAAGTTCTGATGAGAGAAATGATTACTCTGTCCAGGAAGAAGAGGGAGAAGCTGCAGAGTTTGAAGATGATGAATTTAATAGAGCTATTGAGGCGACACAAGTTAACAAGGATCAGCTAGAGGATGGTCCAGCTTGTGATGCCATGTATGACTATCGTCGGGCTTCAGAAAGCACAAGAAATAATCATTTGCTCGAAGAAGCTGGCTCTTCAGGCTCCTCTTCCAGCAGTCGAAGATTGACACAGTTGGTGTCTCCTATTTCTTCTCAGAAATTTGGCTTCTTGTCTGCCTTAGATGCCAGGCCTAGTTCCCTTTCAAAAAGACTGGTAAATCATTCTCTTTTGTACTAGGGGTTTGATGTTTGAATGTTGGCCTTTGTCATATCTATGTTTTTATGTCTTTTCTCTGGCTTTTTAAACTTTTTTCAGCCAGATGATTTAGAAGAAGGGGAAATTGCAATGTCTGGCGATTCTCACATGGAGAACCAACAATCAGAAAGTTGGATTCATGATCGTGATGATGGAGAAGAGGAGCAGGTACTGCAACCCAAGATAAAACGAAAAAGGAGCCTTAGGCTTAGGCCGCGTCCGCCTGTGGAAAGGCGAGAAGAGAAGATATACGGTGAAACACAATCTCTTCAATATGGAGATTCTTCATCTCCCTCTCCATTTCGAGCAGACCATAAATTTAACAAATTTAAGAACGATCCTGAGGCTAAACCGTATGGAGATTCTAATTCTTTGAAGCGTGAACAAAGTGAATCATCTTCAAAAACTCGGCGTAATTTGTCTACTAGAAGGATGGCTCCTACATCAAAGTTGCACTCTTCTCCTAAAGCTAGCAGATTGAATTCTTTGACTGGATCCGCAGAAGATGCTGTTGAACACTCGAGAGAAAGCTGGGACGGTAAACCATTGACTGCAGGTGGAAGTTCAGCTTTTGGTTCTAAGATGCCTGACATAATCCAGAGAAGGGTACGTGTAAAGGTTTTAATACTCTTCCTCTTTGAAGGATGTGATTATTTATTTATATTCTTCAGCATTTAGACAAAGTACTCAACGTGGTTGGAAAAATACTTCTTAATGCTTAGAAGAACCTTTCTTGATAGTGCTGGCTCTGAGAAAACTTAGTTTAATGGGTTTTTTATTTTATTTTATTTCAACATTTAAATACGAAATTGTTGCATCCTGTGATGAACTTGACCCTTTTTTAAGTTTTCATGGTTGTAAATTTTAATTGAGCTTATTTGAATTTTTGAAAAATATTTTTTCAGTGCAAGAATGTTATTAGCAAGCTTCAGAGTAGAATAGACAAAGAAGGGCATCAAATTGTGCCGTTGTTAACAGATTTGTGGAAACGGATCGAGAACTCTAGTTTACCAAGTGGAGTTAGTAATAATATTTTGGATCTTCGGAAGATTGATCAACGCGTCGACAGATTAGAGTACAATGGAGTAATGGAATTGGTGTTTGATGTTCAGTTTATGTTGAAGGGTGGTATGCAGTTTCATGGGTTCTCATATGAGGTATGATTTTAAATGTTTAGTTTTTGCTTTAGATAAACTATGTAAAACATGATTAGTTTCCTGCTCTATGTTGAACCGCCTTTTCCTATCTCCTTTTGCCATTTTATTTAGAGTGCACATTTGACCCTCGTAATCTTGTTCTCACACACACATATCAATGCAAATTTCTGAAATATGGTTGAAGTGCTGATTTATCATGCCACATACTACAATTTCTTGATCGATATTACTAAGACTTGAAAATTCTGCTGTTCGGGCTTGACATAAGTTATCATGGGATCTCATTTTGGCAATTGATTTTGTACGTGGTGAGTGTTGTTTGGTTCTTCTTAAGCTGTAACTCCATCCTGTCTGAAAAGGGATGTAATATCGTGATGTTTCCTATGAGGGTGGTATAACTATAAGAAGTAAAAATATTAGACAGTTTACACAAAGATATAGTTTGGTAAACAACATTGTCAAAGAGCTTTGTATAAGTTTGTGTCTTTTCCGCGAATATTATTTGATTTTTTTTCCCACATATTTCATAGTAGGGTTTTGCATTCATGAAAGGGTGGTACGTTAAGGCCATGTCCAATAGATCCTTTTCCTCCTTAGGAAATGCGAGATGACATTCAAATATATTGAGAATCGTTGTTCAGAAATTTTGAGCATATGTGCATTACATAAATAGATGGCTTTGTGATTCATTTCTTTTCTTGCATAATGAACACCAATTTGGAGAAAGAGCAATGTAAGGCATTCTTTTTTGAAGATTTTCACTTTGTGTTAATGGCTTCCCAAAGGAGGAATTTCACCTTTTTAGGGTGATTTTCCTTTCCATATTAGCCAAGTCAATGAGTCCACTTCGTTATCCTTCAAATTCCTACAAAGTTTCTGGTCCCAGAATTTGTTGACAACATTTCACATTTCTTTGATCGTGACTTTTTTTGTTATGAGAGAGTCGGTACAAAAGTGGATATTGTAGGGCTAGCGCAATGTTTTCAATCCATGGGTTGGTCCAGAATGATGTGTTTCCTCCATCACCTACACTATGGCAAATTCAGTTGGTGATGAGGTTTGGATGTTTCTTGATGTGTTTCCTCCATCACCTACACTTGGCAAATTCAGTTGGTGATGAGGTTTTTATGTTTCTTTATGTACTTCCAAGGCCCTTTTGCAGAAGATGGATGAGGTTGATTTTTGTCTAATGTAGGAGTATATTTAGCAATAAGATTTTTCTACAAGACATTGTTTTCGTGATGATAACTCCATATCCATTTTGTGAGGAGAGATTTGTTCTTCTTTATCAAGAATAGACCAAGTTGGGGGCATAAGGGCCTGCGGAGATTATTAACATGCTTTTCCAGCCCATATCTTCCCACCTACGACGCATGAGCTCTCGAGAGCCTGGTCTCAAAGAATCCTTTGAAGGTTTTTACCGTCCCGATCATGTTTTTTTTATTTTTTATAGAAGAGCCATTTGCCAAGTCAGTCTGCGAACTGAAGGAGGTTGATGCTTAAGCCTTCACTACCGATCTGAAAACCAAACCTTATATCTGCCCTTCTTATTATACTTTTGTCAACTGCTGCAATACATTACCATGATGAAATGAAAAGGGGATAGTGGATCCCCTTGTTGAAGTATAATATGATAATATGATGACCATGTTGACAACCTTCTTTCTATTTGTTCAATACCAAGTCTTCCGGAAGAAAAAAGATTCGTGGTTTCCTTTTAAGGGTAACCCTAGGTACATTTTCGGCCCTTCTCCTTTTTTTACAACCATATGTGCTAGCAAATTCTTCAATAATTTCCGTACTAATATTGATGTCCATAATCTCTGTTTTTTGGAGATTGATATTTTGTTTAGAGAATCCTTCGAGGTTTTTATCATCTCGAGCATGTTTTTTTTTATGGAAGAGACATCTGTCGAGTCAGAAGAGAGGGTTGTATCATCTGCAAACTGAAGGTGGTTGATGCTTAAGTCTTCATTACCAATCCGAAAACCTTATATCTGCCCTTCTTATTCTGCTTTTGTCAACTGCGGCAATACATTACCATGATGAAAATAAAAGGGGATAGTGGATCCCCTTGTTAGTGCCATAAATCTTTCCTCTAGGTCTTCCATTGATGATGATGAAGAAATTTGTGGATGAGATGCATCCTTTTATCCACCTCCACCATTTTGAGCCAAAGACTTTTGCCACAAGAATGTTTTCGAGGAAAGTCCAATCAACCTTGTCGAAGGCTTTTTTCAAGTCAACTTTGGTGACTATACCTTTTTGTTTCTTTCTTTCCCATTCATCTATGAGTTCATTTGCCATGAGAGATGCATCAAGAATTTGTCGGCCCCTACAAAAGTTGTTTGTTGCCCGGTAATTGTGAAAGGGAGAACCTTTTTAAGACATTATGATAATACCCTTGCTATGATTTTATATAGTCCATTCGTAAGACTTATGGGACGTAAGTCTGTAACTATGCGGGCATCCATACTTTAGTTTGACTACATCATAACGTGTCTATGTCTAACACGTCGAACACTACTTTGTAGACATATTGCACACTTATAATATATATGCAATAGATATGTGTTAAACAGTAGTAGTACCAAGTGAATAAGGACACATTTGCTGTCTTCCATGTCTCTACATTAACTTTCAGTTCTTTTATTCTCCTGCAAGTAAAATTTGAAATTGTGTCCCTTTGTGATATACAGGTAAGATTGGAGGCCAAAAAAGTACATGACCTCTTCTTTGATATTCTGAAGATCGCATTTCCAGACACTGATTTCCGAGAAGCTCGGAATGCTCTATCTTTCTCGAGCCCGGGAACTTCCACGGCTGCTTCTTTGAGGGAGAGGCCTGTTAGCCAAACCAAAAGACAGAAGATGATAAACGATATGGACACCAACTCGGGCCCGTCTCCGAAATCACTGCAGCGTGGACCTATGTCCGGGGAAGAAACGAGGGCCACCAGAGGTCACTTGTTGACACAGAAGGAATCAAGATTTGGCAGTGGAAGTGGAAGTAAGGATCAATATCAAATGCAAGAACCTCCACTTCTTACTCATCCTGGGGAACTAGTTATCTGCAAGAAGAAAAGAAAAGACAGGGAAAAATCAATAGTCAAGCCAAAGACAGGATCGAGTGGCCCGGTATCACCACCGATTGTTGCTCGTGGCAATAGAACCTCAGGTCCAGGGTCGGTCTCAAAAGACAGCAAACAATGTCAACCCTCTCCTCATTCACAAGGATGGCCTAACCAGCCTCAATCTGCCAGCGGTGGGGGCGGACCTGTTAGCTGGGCAAATCCGGTGAAGAGATTAAGAACAGATTCGGGAAAGAGGAGGCCCAGCCATATCTGACTCTATAGGTTAGTATATGAAATAGAGATTTAATATCGAGCTCAAGCGATACCTCGGAGAGCCCTATCGTTTTGTAAAGGTGCAGAGATAGCTCGTGCTGTTAATAGTGTAGGCCTTTGTTCTTCAATGCATGAATACATAGATCCTCCATGTTTTATATTATTGAAATACATCCTTTACATCCTATAGTTAGATCTGTGTACTCTATATGGCTATATCCTTCAAAATCACTATTGTATTCAATTATATGGCTATTGATATCAACTCTGTTTGTTTGGCTTAAATAGTTGTATTGGCAACAGGCTGATGAAACCACTAGAATCTCATGGAGGGATAGCTTTTCGGTTCATCAACTCTCTTTTGGTATCTTACTTTTTCCTTTTCATATACTAAGAAAGTGATATGATTTTAGTTAAAGAAGGAAAGTTGAGATATTTATTAGTTTATATCCATCCTTCATCCTTTATGTGGCGATGTCCATTTAATTCGCAGTGTAGTATTCATCCCGTTTGAACGAGGGAGAGAATTAAGAGAAATTTCTCACTGTTATCTAAATGGGGTTGAGAACTAAAATTATATTTTTCATCTCTGTCCCATACATTGCTTTGTCTCACCATTATAAAGAATGTTTCGTTCTCTTCTCTAACTGATGTGGGATCTCACAATCCACCCTCTTGGGGTCCAGCGTCCTTGTTGGCACATCCACTCGTTCGGATCTTAATTTGAAAGCCATATTTCGACCTCCTCACAATCCATCCCTTGGAGGCCAACATCTTTGTTGGCACATCCACTAATCCATTCATTGGGAACTTAATTTGAAAGTCATATTTCGACCCACACTCAGTGTCTAGCTCTGATACCATTTGTAACAACTCAAACCGCTAGCAAATATTGTTCGCTTTGACTCGTTACGTATCGCCTTTAGCCTCACGGTTATAAAATGTGTCTACTATATGGAGAAATTTCCACTCTTATATGAAATATATTTTGTTCTCTCCAACCCACGACCCGACTTAGTGTCTAGCTCTGATACCATTTGTAACAACTCAAACCCACCGCTAGCAAATATTGTCCACTTTGACTCGTTACGTATCGTCTTTAGCCTCACGGTTATAAAATGTGTCTACTATGGAGAAATTTCTACTCTTATATGAAATATATTTTGTTATCTCTCCAACCCAAATAAATATATCCATTAAAAAAGTTATTTGAAA
Source organism: Cucurbita pepo subsp. pepo (assembly GCF_057944985.1). Lineage (NCBI taxonomy): Eukaryota > Viridiplantae > Streptophyta > Magnoliopsida > Cucurbitales > Cucurbitaceae > Cucurbita > Cucurbita pepo. Next base: position 3,420,694 of record NC_141805.1, on the reverse strand, counting down.
CGATTTTTTTTTTTAAATGAAAAAAAAAATCTCATGAAACTCAATTTCTACGTAAATAAACGAAAAAACTTTACGAAGAAGATGAGACAAGGACGAGGAACATCCGTACCGTGTAGAATTACGAAAAAAAAACCCAGTTTTGTTAGAATAAAGCATAGACAAGTAATATTGAAATTGAATATGAACTTTAGTTTAAAAGGTCAGTTGTAAGCAAAGGATAGCAAGTTTAGAATCACCAAGTCTTCCTTAACATAATCTAACACCATATGATGATTGCAATATAAAAAGAGCATTCATTTTCTTATATACATGACAGGAGAAAGCATTCAAGCAGAGACACATTTTGTACAGTGGAAGCTACTTCAAATGAGCCCTTAGAGGTCCGCTTTCCCTGCAACTTCCTCGTCGCTCGACTCGGATTCATTTTCACTTAGTTCCTCGTCGCTTGATTGGTCGGGTGCAGCTACTATGTCTTCTGCCTTGGCGTATCTTTCACGGTATTCTGTAATAAGATAAGATAAGATGAGAACTCACATGTGCTATCTCTGCTATTAATGTAACAACTCAAGCCCACCGCTAACAGATCGTTTGTGCCCGTTATGCATTGCTGTCAGCCTCACAGTTTTAAAACGTGTTTACTAAATAGAGGTTTTCACAACCTTATAAGGAAGGTTTCGTTTCGCTCTCCAACCAATGTGGGATCTTACAATCCACCCCCCTTGGGTTCCAACGTCCTCGCCGGCAAACCGCCCGGTGTCTGCCCCTAATACCATTTATAATAGCTCAAGCCCACTGCTAACAAATATTGTCCGGTTGAACCCGTTACGTATTGCTGTCAGCCTCACAATTTTAAAACGTGTCTACTAGAAAGAGGTTTTCATACTCATATAAGGAATGCTTCGTTCCCCTCTCCAACTGATGTGGGATCTCACAATCCACCCCCCTTAGGGGCCCAGCATCCTCGCTGACACATCGTCCAGTGTCTAGCACTAATATCATTTATAACAGCCCAAGTCCACCGCTAGCAGATATTCGCCACTTTAGTCCGTTACGTCATTGTTAGCCTCACAGTTTTAAACCGCGTCTACTAGGAAGAGGTTTCCACACCCATATAAGGAATGCTTTGTTCCCCTCTCCAACCGATATGGGATCTCACAATCCACCCCCCTTGGGGGCCCATCGTCCTCGCTGACACACCGTCCAGTGTCTAGCTCTAATATCATTTATAACAGCCCAAGTCCACCACTAGCAGATCTTCGCCACTTTAGCCCGTTACGTATCATCGTTAGCCTCACAATTTTAAAACGCGTCTACTAGGAAGAGGTTTCCACACCCATATAAGGAATGCTTCGTTCCCCTCTCCAACTGATATGGGATCTCACAATCCACCCCACAGCGTCATCGCTAACACACCGTCCAGTGTCTAGCTCTAATACTATTTATAATAGCCCAAGCCCACCGCTAGCAGATATTGTCCACTTTGGCTCGTTACGTATCGCCATCAGCCTCACGGTTTTAAAACGCGTCTACTAGGGAGAAGTTTCTACACCCTTATAAGGAATGTTTCGTTCTCCTCTCCAACCAATGTGGGATCTCACAAATCACGAGCCTAGGGAACAAACATCAAAGATAAAGAGTATCCTATCCCAAACCATTCGTAAAGCTCGTTTCCGATACGTTCGTGCTTCGACACGAAAACAACAAGAAAATCAATACCTTTTACTCTTTGATCATAAGCAACACGGTCACGCATCATCAAGGCTGCAGCCTCTCCATTCAAAGGATCTGATGGATTGGGATACAAAAGAAGTTGTGGTAGGAACACTTCAAAAACATTTACAAGATCTGAAAGTAGAGCATATAAAGATGCGTGATTAATCTGAAAAACACGAGATGACGGGAAATAAACAATGAACCAAGAAGTTCGCCTACCGAACATGGGACTCCAAGTTTGATTGATAACGTCCAAACAAACCGAACCCGACCTGAAACAAAGACCAAACATGAAACGACCTGAAACCGACTTCATTTTAAGCTAAGAACACATGATGAACTCACATCTCATCAACATTCGGGTGGTAAATTTTGTTAACGAATCCTATCGAAGGCGATTTATACGGGTAAGCGTCCGGGAGTTCGACTCGTATCCTCCATACACCTCCATGATAAGGACCTGCCAGACAACCCATCACATTGTGACTTTTCTTTATCCATTTCCTTCTGTTCTCCAAGAACATGGGAGAATTAGGTCCCTCAAATGAGTATAGCCATACACAACATGACCAGATAAACTATCTGTTACTCTGAACATTCAGAAGAACAGATTCTCACATTATTTGGATCAAAATCAGCTTAAGCAACTAAAAAAAGGAACAAAAATGAAGGCAAATACTAAACTATAACTTCATATGTTCGAGAACCGATGATAAAACACTTGATAGGTCCACAGTCCAAGCCCACCGCTAGCAAATATTGTCCTCTTTGGGTTTTCCCTCAAGGTTCTTAAAACGTGTCTACTAATGAGAGGTTTCCACACCCTTATAAGGAATACTTCGTTCCCCTCTCCAATCGATGTGGGATCTCACAGTCCACTCCTTGTGGACCCAATGTCCTCATTGGTACACCGCCCGATGATATAGTCCTCTTTGAGCTTTCCCTTTCGGGCTTCCCTCAAGGTTCTTAAAACGTGTCTACTAATGAGAGGTTTCCACACCCTTATAAGGAATACTTCGTTCCCCTCTCCAACCGATGTGGGATCTCACAGTCCACTACTTGTGGACCCAATGTCCTCGTTGGTACACTGCCCGATGATATAGTCCTCTTTGAGCTTTCCCTTTCGGGCTTCCCTTCAAGGTTTTAAAACGCGTCTACTAATGAGAGGTTTCCACACCCTTATAAGGAATGCTTCATTCCCCTCTCCAACCGACGTGGGATCTCACAGTCCGTGAGATCCCAGCGTCCTCATTGGCACACCACCCAAGGATATAGTCCACTTTGAACTTTCCCTTTCGAGCTTCTCCTCAAGGTTTTAAAACGCGTCTACTAATGAGAGGTTTCCACACCCTTATAAGGAATGCTTCGTTTCCCTCTCCAACCAATGTGGGATCTCACAATCCACCCCCTTGTGAACCCAGCGTCCTCATTGGCACACCACTTGATGATATAGTTCTCTTTGAGCTTTCCCTCAAGGTTTTAAAATGCGTCTACTAATAAGAGGTTTCCACACCTTTATAAGGAATGCTTCGTTCCCCTCTCCAACCAATGTGGGATCTCACAATCCACCCCCTTGTGAACTCAACGTCCTCATTGGCACACCGCCCGATGATATAGCCCTCTTTGAGCTTTCCCTCTCGAGCTTCCCCTCAAGGTTTTAAAACGCGTCTACTAATGAGAGGCTTCCACACCCTTATAAGGAATGCTTCATTCCCCTCTCCAACCAATGTGGGATCTCACAATCCACCCCCTTGGAGGCCAACGTCCTCACTGACACACCGCCTAGTCTGGCTCTATACCATTTGTAATAGCCCAAATCGTTCGAGAATGAGACAAAACATTTCTTATAAGGGTGTGGAAAGCCTAAAAACGACAATATCTGCTAACGGTGAACTTAGGCTATTACATATAGATCAAATCAAATCCAGAGTTCAGCAAATAAAGAAAACCCCATGCATCAGAGATCCAAACTCATCAAGAACAACAACAAGAACACGAACACGAACACGAACAAACAAAACAAAACAAAAATGTAATGAAACATATAGATCAAAGTTTAGAAGATTTACTCTCACTGGGTCCATGAAACTCTACATAAAACTCTTGCATCCCATCATTAATCATCTCCACTTTGTAATCGCTCATCATCCTGTCAAAACCCAGAAGAATCCATCCAAGAACAGTCAATAAGAAACAAGTTCATAAACCCAGAAAAGGAAAAAGAGACTTAACAGTTTCATCAAGTCCATCTCTCGGCGTTTGCTTGGAGAAGACATGGTTTCTTTTGGATTTTGAATAAAGATGAATGGAAATTTTTGCTTCAAAATTTGAAATGAAAAGGCTTAAAAGGGTTCTTCACAAGTCTAGAGAGAGAGAGAGAGAGAGAAAAGAAGGGGAAAAAACAGAGGAGAGGAGAGAGAGAGAGAGAGAGAGAGAGAGAGCGAATTTTCAATTATGGAACGAAATGATATGTACCTGAATGATTCTTCCTGCTCATACCCACTTCAATTCTGTGCTGATAATTTTAAAAAAAAAATATTCAAATTTTTTTCCTCTTTAATTTGGTATTTATCTTAAAAAGATTCCATTACATTTACAAATTATACTTAAAAAGTGATTTTTTTAATGCCCATATGTTTGATTTATCCATTTGTTCGAGAAATTATTCGATTTTTCGTCTCGATATTTGCGAGTGTTTGGCCTAACGAACGGGCAAAAATACCTCTCTCTCTCTATTTGGGGCTCGAGTGTTTCATGATACATTACATGAACAATTTTATCCGTCACTGTTTTCTAGCTCACCAACTTTTATAATGTTTATGGTCGTGGTAGTATGCACATTTCTCAATATATTGAATAAAAATATTATTTTTAAATTTTTTTATAATTATTCATCGACATCGACTGTCGATATTTCATTGACATTTGACTTTTGATAATTCGGTCAACATTGACATTTAAATCAATGATGTTAAGAACTTATTTCAAAATTCTAGAAAATTTTATAAAACATAGTCTATTTTTGTTTAAAATTCTATTTTTAAATTCATATATTAAATATATTCTTTAAAAATATTAATTTTCTTTTAAGAAAAGGGTTTCTTGACAGTGAAAGGAATGAATACGACAACACCTCGTACCCAGAATTTAGATTTGGATTTGAAATACGAATTTGGTATCTCATTAGCTCGGTATTCCCTTACATCGCTTGCAACAAGGTACACGTTTTTTTTCGGTAGGTCAGCGATAAGAAGTCCAAAGTGAAACGTATTTTACTTGGAGCAAATCTGTGTTCGGTGACCTCTTGAGAATTTTCATAAAAAACACGTGTGTAAAGACAAAACATGTTGAAAGGACTCGAGCTGATCTATGAGGATAGTTTTCACTTTTAGAAACAAGAAGTAAGTAACGATGTGGGAATATGTCCGAGCTATCAAGTATCGAATCCTAAGCACGGGAAGCTACACTACCGCTGACAAACGTTTCGGTTCTAGAAGAACACGAGAGAAGTTTTCAAAAGTGAAGAGAAATTGAATGGACGGTTGAGATCTGATGGGCGACTCTGATAAGCAAAATATTCCATGAAGGAATCAAAGAAATAGTAATAAATTATAAATGAAAACAAAATAAAAAGTTATCCGCTTTTTATGGCATAGCTTTGGGTGGACGGCAACCAAATGGCATAATTCTTTGAACATATCATACACAATGCCCCCACTACAAAAGCTTTTAAATTATCGGGTTCTAATTCTCGATAACAACGATAAATTATCGAGATTTGAAAAAGATTTTAAATCGAAGCTTTTGAACGAGGCTGTAGTTGAGTAAGAACGTCCACGAGGTTGTAATAAATGGACGGCTATTTGGTGGGAGTCGTTTCGGTATTTACCGACAAAAGAATGTCTTATAGAGTTGGTTTGAACGATGAACTAGGTGGAAAAATGGACATTCCTTCCTCTCGAGATAAAAAAAATTTGTATTAAACTTTCGATCCTTTAGTAATAATATCTGTTATATATTGCTGGCAGCTCGCTTGGTCGTGTCATTGAGAACGGACTCACGTGTCGTTCATAATGTCAGGACATCTCGAATATCCATCTATATGGGTTCTATCGAGGCATTGGATCCTCTCGGGTTCATGTCATATCATTTACAGACTCCGTACGAGATAATGGGTGCATAATCCAACCTCTAACATATGGATTAGGGCGCAATACCAGCACACTCATATCGATGTTGTCTTTGAAAGACTATTATATATATATATATATATATATATATATATATATATATATATAATTACTGAAAATTTTTCGTAGAAAAATCATGATCTAAGCCCATAAAAAATATACAGCTTTACACCGCGTTCGAACATAATTTAAAATTATGATCTTAATCTTAAATTAAATTTATATATATATATATATATATTTTTGGTTAGATTGAATAAAACTATGGTAAAATAATAATAATAATAATAATAATAATTTATGATATTTTAGAGACAATATTGATAAAATACGATATATATTTAATAATAATAAATAATTTAAAGATTTATTGAAAATATAAAAATTAAAATATAACACAATATTAATTCAAAGTTAATTAATTGTTTTATTTATTTTTAAGAAAATTTGGAAAGATGACGGTAAATGTCCAAGCCGTCGCCATCGGCACGTGACTTGGATGCCGTAGCATAGAGGGCAAATTGGTCCTTTCGTTTTCATAAATTCAATGGGCCGCATTTAGTCCACTGGGCTTCTCAAACCAACTCAACGGTCAACAATAGCCGATTTTTTTTTTAAATATTAATAGCAAGAATATTACGTAAATTCATCGCTTTAAAATTTATTACTCTTAATTAATAAAATTATATTTAAACATTAAATTGTCATTAAATAATTATTTATTGATTCTATTTTTTTTTCTCCTTATAACATATGCTTTAATTACAAAATTATTTAAAATTATTTTATTGAATAACAAGTGAAATTCGAACATCTGACTTTTTTATTAATGAAATATATTTTAACTAATTAAACTATATTCAAGTTGATATAATTTTTTAAAATAGTTAATATCATTAAACAATAAAAGACATGTTAAACCTTGAAAAAAAATAAATTATTTCATCGTAAAATGAAATTCTTAGGAGTTATCTATCACTTGAAAATGTCGAGCAGACCTTCGAGTAAGAGATAGTGAACTTAAGAGGCTAGTTAGGTCTAAGATCTCAAGTCTCCGAATGTGATACAAGGGACCTCACTGTTGGAGTCGAAAAATGCAAACACGTGCAATAATCGACATGAGTGACGGGAGCTAAATTCATGAATAACCTTGGGCTCTATTTTCATTCTTGAGTATAATTAAATGTATAGTATTTCTCTATCACGACCCATACAGCTGCACATGAGCCCACTAGATGTATAATATAGCTAATCATAATCAGGACCATACATTAACATTCAGTGCTATCCATAAAAACATGAGCGGCAAGGCTGACAAATAGAGGTCGAATTCAAACTCAATGAGCGTGGGGGACAGTTTCATATGAGTCAAAGAACAAGTCAAAATTCAACACGAAACTTGGTCAACAAAACAGTCGACTTTTAAAAAAACCATTACAAAAATTTAAATTCAATACCTGATTTCTTCGATATTTTTATGTGATATGGTCGAGAGTTCTTATAAACAAAATACCCTAGTTCTCTTTTATCTTTCTTCCTCTCCCGTCGATACAATTCCCGACCTCCATCTTTGATTCTCTTCGCCTTCCCTGTTCTCTCTTACTCTCAGTGTCTTCTCAGAGACAAAATCTCTCGAATAGATCTCGTCTCTTGTTCTCACTTCCTCTATTTGTTAACAACTAGCCTAAACGTCATCTCTTGCGCTTCGAAAACTCGAATCTTCCTTCATTTAAAATATATTAAATCAGTTTAGAAATAAGATATAACGAGATTAAATTAAATTATTTATCTCGTAAAAAGCCACAAAATAAAAATTATTCAAATATCTAATAAATGTGGAGTATTTTAACTATGGTCCATAGTTAATTTTTTAAAATAAAGTAATGGTTAATTGTTAAAATCTTCAACCCAATCCAACTAATATCTACCAAACCAATTAATAAAATATATATTTTAAATGATATTTTAAAAAGAAAAAGGGGAAAAAAGGTTTTTAAATAATAATTAGTAAAAAATGAACTTTTCATATACAGTTACGTTCGCGCGCGTGAGCAAATTCAACGGCGTACGTTAGAGTCTCGTTGACCAACGACTCTTAATTTCGGTGTATTTTAGCGTCATCCACTTATATTCTGTCGTCTTTTTTAACTCCCTCCACAATCAGAACCGCCATTTCTGTGAGTATCATTGGCTCTACTCTGTAAGCGCAAGCAATGACGAGCTCGAGTCCATTGCACGGGCGGCGTAATACCAGCTCCGGCGGTGAACGGCGGAATTCCAGCTCCAGAGGTGAGCGGCGGAATTCCAGCCCTGGCAATGAGCGGCGGAACTCCAGCTCCTGTGGTAGTCGTACGCCGGTTTACTTTCCCTACTCGCCCAGTCCGGATGTATCCACCGGTATGGAATCCCGCTCCCGACTTGATCCGGTGAAAGCTGCTGCACGGTCCGTCGCTGGAGCTTTTCTTACTTGCTTTGCTGCGCCGGAGAAGGAAACCTGGCCGAGTTTGGGTTATTGTGGCGAATCTCGTCATTCTTCAGGTAATACTTGATTTTAAGCGAGGCGAATGATTAGGTTTTGTGAGTGTGTCATTTTTCGACTGGATGATACTGTGTTAACTTCTGGATTCTCTTTTGAGTAACTGGTGATGAAGATTAATGAATAGGTTATTGCTCTCTTCTCGTTGCGTTTCGGATCGTGGATGATCGTCTGAAAATTTGGTGAAGATTTCATCGAATTGTTTGTTTTCTGCATTATCTCCCCGTTCTTGCAAATTGCAAAAACCTATTCTCCAATACTCGTTTATTTGTTTCTAGTTGAAGATTATAGTGATCGTCTGAAAATTTGGTGAAGATTTCAACGAATTGTTTGTTTTCTGCATTATCTCCCTGTTCTTGCAAATTGCAAAAACCTATTCTCCAATACTCGTTTATTTGTTTCTAGTTGAAGATTATAGTGGATTTCTTAATCTTGCTAAACATTGATATTTTGAAACTTTCGAGCTCTTGATTCAATTGAACAGTAAATTACTCATTCCAATTCTGATTTTAGGATGAAATTGTGTGTTTATTCTCTGTAATTTTAGATGCTTCCATTCCTAATGGCAAAAGAAATCAAGGATCTAGGCGAGAAACGCACTTCAGTTCAAATCTAGCTGCCCCTGATAGAGAGCCTGGATCTTTGAGTATCAGCATAGAAAAAATCCGCAAGGCCACGAAGAACTTCTCCACATCTTTAAAAATTGGGCAAGGGGGTTTTGGGGCTGTCTACAAGGGGAAACTTGATGGAGTGCCTGTGGCCATAAAACGTGCCAAGAAGGTTAAATTTGATTCTTAAGCATTTTATGAGTTAATGCTTTCAGACACAATAATCTACTCTTTGTTGTTAACTTGGATTCCATTTTGTTTTCATAATCTCTTCCTCTGCAGAGTATATATGATATTAGTTCGGGTTTGGAGTTTAAAAGCGAGATTCAAACGCTTGCACAAGTAGAACATTTAAGTCTGGTTAAGTTCTATGGATATCTAGAACATGATGATGAACGAATCGTCATCGTCGAGTATGTGCCCAATGGCACTTTAAGAGAGCACTTAGATTGTGAGTTACATTTTCTTTTTCAGCTTTATCCTCTCTTTGAACCAGACTGTTTTGTCTTATCTAAATCAGGAAACTTGATGGCAGGCATCCATGGCACTACTCTTGACCTTGCTACAAGGCTCGACATTGCAACCGACGTGGCTCATGCAATAACATATCTTCATATGTATACAGGTATGGATTTGATTCGATGTTCTACTCATCTTACTTCGTAGAACGCTTATAGTGAGTTTGTAATGACTTTTAGAGGATAGAAAGTGCGTATATAGTGTGTAAGATCCCACATCAGTTGGGAAGGAGAATGAAACATCATTTATAAGGGTGTGGGAACCTCTCCCTAGCATACACGTTTTAAAAACCTTGAGGGAAAACCTGAAAGGAAAATCTCAAAGAGGACAATATTTGCTAGCGGCGGGCTTGGGCCGTTACTTGGAGAAGTAATTCCAATCTTCATTTGATTTTGTTTAGATCATACATCTCCTAGTTCTTTGTTAGCCTGACTACGTTCTGCTTTGTGTAGACCGTCCTATCATACATAGAGACATAAAGTCTTCCAACATTCTCTTGACTGAGAATTATAGAGCCAAGGTTGCAGACTTTGGCTTTGCAAGACTTGCAGCTGATGGTGATGCGACCCATGTGTCCACTCAAGTCAAAGGAACTGCTGGTTACTTGGACCCAGAATATCTCAAAACTTACCAATTGACCGAAAAGAGTGATACCTATTCATTTGGTGTTTTGTTGGTTGAATTAGTCACCGGCAGGCGCCCCATAGAACCGAAGCGAGTACTCGACCAGCGGATCACTCCAAAATGGGTGAGACTTTTTCTCTCGTCATTTCACTATTAGTATAAGATCATATAGTTAAGAATCACGAACCTCCACACTGGTATAACATTTTCCACTTTGAGCATAAACTCTCGTAGCTATGCTTTTGGTTTTCCAAAATGTCTCATACCAATGGAAATGTATTCTAATCCTCAACAATCTTCCCCTCGAACAAAATACACTATAAAACCTCCTCTGAGGCCTATGGAGCTCTCGAACAACCTCCCTTTAATCAAGCTCAACTCCTTCTCTGGAGTTTTCGAACAAAGTACACCATTTGTTCGACACTTGAGTCACTTTTGACTACACCTTCAAGACTCACAACTTTTTTGTTCGACACTTGAGGATGCTATTAACATGACTCAGTTAAAAGCATAGCTCTGATACCATGTTAAGAATCACAAACCACCCTTATGGTATGATATTATCCACTTTGAGCATAAGCTCTCGTGACTATTCTTTTGGTTCCCAAAAGGCCTCGTACCAATGGAAATGTATTTTAATTCTCAACACACGTATCATAAAGGTTAAGGATGTGAATATCTCTAGTGGTACATATTTTGTAGTTAGAATCTGAAAGTAAGTTAACGTAGACATGAATTCAATTAGGACAAGATCATACCATCGTAGAAACATGGACTAACACGTTACTCACCGCTCCAAGTTGACATCAATGCAGGCCATGAAGAAGTTTCACGAAGGAAAGGCCAATGAAATCTTGGACCCAAATCTAGAGCAAACAGCTGCAAATCATTTGGCAGTGGAAAAAATTCTGGAGTTGACCTTACAATGCTTGGCTCCCCGGCGGCAGAGTCGGCCGAGCATGAGGCGGTGTGCGGAGATACTGTGGAGCATACGCAAGGATCACCGAGATCTCTCAGCTCCAGATTTCCGTTCATTCTCTACGAGTTCACGACGGAGTGCATCGGTAAGCGATAAATGAAACTCAAATCCAAGTAGAAAATAAGCTTTGAGTAGAAGAAGAACAAGAACTTGAATTCTTGATACAAAAGCATGATGAATTGGAGTTCTTGATCTTCATTATAATAGGCTAGCAGTTTCTTAGATCATATGTTCTTCCTCTTTCATTGATGAAATTATACTTCGTATGTGTGCGAGCTGCATTGTTTAGGTTGATTTGGGCTGCTATTACTCTCTTTTGCTCGTAAATTTTTGTAGTTTAGTTATGTTCGTAATGGTCTGGTTGGTTTATGTTCTAATGACATCAGCTAACATGATAGACGATAAATGAAAAGAGTATCCATACTTCTGTAGTGCGTGAATTTTTTCGAATTGGTATCCGTATAATGTATCTAGTCTACTTGATCCAGTGGGCATTACTTTAAAGAATTATATTAATGATATAAACTAGAGAATATAATTAATATAATGTCTATGTAACCCATTTATTAATTTTAATAATTAAAATTAATATAAATTTTAATAAATATTTTCACTCGAGTTTTAACCAAATGTATTGTTTGGGGTTCTTTTGAGAGTCGAACAAGATAACGTTAATAATTTAGATTATTCTACACGTTTGAATTTTTAAAAGTTTACCCTTTTTTTATATTTTTAATTTTGATTTGTTACTTCAAATAAGTGATATTGACCAGTTGCTGGTCTTCCAGCTGGAATATTTTTAATATCAGTGATCTTTTTCTTTTATTTTTTATTTTTTTCTATTGACAAAGAAAGTCGTTGTCAAACTTAAATGGAAAAAGAGTTCGGTAGGTCCATAAATAATGGCAAACGCGTCCCATAAAATATATGTTCTTTACAATTGTCTGATGAAATCATAGTCTTAAAATGTACGGTAGAAGAACTAAGTAGTCAATAAAACCTCCATCGACCAAGTATTGTAATATCTCTTACCTATTTGGTTTCAGGGTCGACTATACGTTCAAATTATCAGTGAAATACAATTTTTACATAACTGACTTGTTCTGATTAGAGCAAGTGCCGCAAATTTTACTATTTACTTTTGTGGATATCAGGGCGGAAAATTTATTATCAGTGACTCCATTTACTTTTGTGGATATGAAGGCGGAAAATTTATTATCAGTAACTCCAACCCCACAGATTAAATGACATCTTTATGAAATAATTATAATAACTTTTATTATATTTAAAAATATGTATTTAATCATTTTAAATTAATTTAATATTTGAATTTATCGCCTCCCCTTTCTTTCACCTATTCCGACGGCAATTTCCGGTTCGGTTGGGTTAGAATCGGGTTTTGCTGAATGGTTCGGTTCGGAAGCTCATTTTTATTCTTCCCTTCGCGCCATTCTGCTGGCTTTGGATTGTGCAGTTCTCCCGTAACACCCAACGCATCCTTCCTCTCTCATTTGCTCCAGTTTTCTCCTCTCCTCTTCCACATGTAAGTATTTCTTCAATTTTGATCTGGAATATTTCTTTTTCATTTCTGAGTTTGTTTTCCTGAATTCATTGTTCTTTCTCTTTTGTTGTTTCGATGGTTTTTCTTTTAATTTTTGACCCGAGAAGCTTGGGATTTGGGATTTAGGATTTAGGGTTCTATACGAGAATCTAAAGCCGTTTTGAGCATATTATGAGGGTTTGAAGAAGCGGAATTAGCAATATATCAGATCTGTTCATCAGTGTTTTTCTTTCTGTGTTTTATCTCAATCAAATTTCAGAGATTCCGTTGCGCGCTAGCTAGAAGTAAATATTGCATTTCATATTGTTCCTTTAAGTTTGTCCCAAGTCTTACGACTTTTAACCAGTTTTTGTTCAGAATGTTCGAAGAGAGATTGCTTATTTTCCTTATTTCTCTGTTGAGTATTTGATATTATATTTTGTTGGACTCTGCCGAGTTTCTGAGGAAGTTAATTACATGACATGAATAGGATGGTTATGAGTGTGATCTTAGTTTTCCCTCCTGGATGTTACTATTGGTATTAGATCCAGACACCGGGCGGTGTGACAGCGAGAGCGTTGAGCCCCAAAGGGGGTGGACACTAGGCGGTGTGCCAATGAGGATGCTGGGCCCCGAAGGGATGGATTGTGAGATCCCGCATTGGTTGGAGAGAGGAACAAAGTAATGGTGTGGAAGCCTTTCCCTATTAGACGTGTTTTAAAAGCCTTGAGGGGAAGCTAGATTGCAAACTTGGAAATCAATCATTATTAACTCCTACCTATGACTTATCTTCCTCGAGCCTGATTTTCAACTAAAATTATAGTTGGTTAAGACATCCCCAGACAAAGAGTTTAGAACGAATTTGTTCTCTGAATTCAGGATTCTGAAGCTATCTAAGCCAATAAACTGTGCTTATTTGAACATTGTTATATGTGAGTTGAGGTCAGAGAGCATTATATTTGATTAGGCGGGCTCTTTTCCTTATCTTGTTGCCTTCACCATTGAGAGACCTTGGACCTCGCTACTTTTTAGTTGCCTTAAACGTAACGGCCATTGCATAGTGTTAGACAGAAAAATTGGGGAACAAGACCAGCAAAATTCCCAATGATCGCTTTAAGTTTTTCATCCCAAGACATTGAAGTTTGACTTCACTCCCAGTAAGGAAAAAGAAAGATCAGTGAAAGAGGCCGCGCTTTCTTTACCGAGGGAAAGACAGAGGGAAATAGGGGTTTAGACATATAATAAGCTACTACCTGACTCCTTACTAGTAAGGTTGTGACCAAATTTTCCTATCTTTCATTGCATTTGAAATTATGAATGTGTAAATTCCATACAAGAATGAAGAACAGAGCAAGGCCCACGTAGAGAATTAATTTAATGCTTCAATTTATATTCCATTCTCTTTTGATTTTAAAACAGTCCAGGCTCTATATCTGAAGTCAGATGAACTTTTTAGACGTATTTTCAAAGAAGAGATAACATTTGTTAGGAATCACGGATCTCCACAATAATATATGATATTGTCCACTTTGAGGATAAGCTCTCCTGGCTTTGCTTTGGGCTTCTTCAAAAGCCCTCATACTAATGAAGGTGTATTCCTTACTTATAAATCTACGATCATTCCCTAAATTAGTCAACGTGGACTCCCTCCCAACAATACTAAACAACATTTACTCAGGGATGAAAGTTATCTTCTATTAATATGAATATTTCAAGTCTAGCAAGTTTTATTCTATATTTTTTTATTTCGTTTTGTTTTCTGAGATTCTAGTTGTGGTGCAGGTGCATTCATGATATGAAAAAACATTTTGATGAGAGTGTTCTATCAAAATTGCCTAATAGTTATCAAGAAATTTTGAGGCAATCTATAACAAGTGAAGAGGAGACGTGGGTACTCACAAACACCTCCAAAATAAATTCTTTTATTTTTCCACAGAGCTTTTTTTTCTTTTCTTTTCTTTTCTTTTCTTTTTTTTATTTTTTTTTATTTTTTTTATAATTTAATTGTAATGTTCACATTCATGTTATATCTCAATTTGAATCTGCAGACGGTAATGCATGTGACCATGGTCCAATTCCTTTGGCAATATTGATCTATTGGATCCTGGCTCGTTACAGAGCATTGATGATCTTCTTTAACCAAATAGTTCATTTGTAACATATTTTAGAACCGATGTGGGACCTGGCAGGACATCCAGTAGAATGTAACCTTCTTTCTTTTTTATCATTTGACTCCCTTTATAATTTCCATTTTTTTGCTCTTATTTATAAGAATATACCCTATGAGTTATCAAATTCTACAGAGAGGAGCCTTTTGATATGGAGGCCAATGTATTACACATTATTCGCTACAAGCCCATAAAATCACTTGTAGAGAGCGGGAGTGTCATCGATTTGCTGTAGACAATCTCGACGGTCCTTGGCAGCTATCAACATCGGTACCTCTCATCATCTTTATTATCTTGCGTCTTGTCTTGGCTAATCTGTATGTGATAGAAGGCATTGTTCAAATTAGTTTTTAGCTTCACGGCATTACTGTTGATGACTGTTCCATTAAGCAAATAATGTTAGAAGTAGTTGCATGGTTTGAACCCACCCTAGATGCCTTTTTCAAGGTAACCAAATATGATGTTTCATTTCTAGTAGATGACCCATAATGAACTGTGGTACCACTGCAACCAACTGCTAAACTAGTTATGTCATCTGCCTTGAACTTTTGGCATATTTTTATTTGATAACAGATATTTCCAAAAGTTTTTATTTTTTATTTTTTTTTTTTGTCTGCTTTGGCCCGTTATGTATAGCCGTCAACCTCACGGTTTTTAAAACACATCTACTATGGAGAGGGTCTAGCCCTACTCCGACTAGTGCCTCGCAGTGTCCCGTAACTAACTCTGATACCATTTGTAATAGCCCAAGCCCACTGCTAGCAAATATTGTCTTCTTTGAGTTTTTCCTTCCGGCTTCCTTCCAAGGTTTTAAAATGTGTCTGCTAGTGTTTAGTGAGAGGTTTTCACACACTTATAAGGAATGTTTCGTTCCCCTCTCCAACTCACGTAGTGTTTATATTTTTAGTTAAATACTTCCACATAAATTACGGAAGATTTTATAAGAGTTAAATAGATAAAACTAAAAGCATGTTGAGTCACCCTTTATTATTATTCCCTCCTAATTTTATTGTAATTTCATTTTAAAGGTGATGGAGACTATTCCACTGATTACTTTGGAGGACAATTTCAAATTGGTTGAGCTTCATAGATGAATGGTGGAGCGTTGAAGGCACTGGCAAAGACAGGTCAGCCATTTCAATCTGATATCTCATGTTATTAAATTATGAATGTGACATTATAGTGTAGATTGTCAATGACAATTGACAAAACCAACCGTAGCCATTAGTTTATACATCAATTAGAAGTATCATATGCTTTATATTTATTCTATGTTTGAAATTGATATAAAGACTAAATTAATAAAAATATTTTTTAAGTTTGTATCGTGTCTAAAAAATAACCTTAAACTATCCACCGTTAATTTTTGGATGGAAACTGTTAATATTTTTTTTAAAAGATACTTTCGAATCTTTGGAAAGGTTTCATAAAATATCTTTTAACTTTGAGAGTGTTTCAAAAATACCTTTTCAAAAGCTTCATTAAGAACTTAACTTTTTAAAAAAAATTTAAAAACACCTTTTGATTGTTTTAAAACTTCAAAAACACCTCTAAACTTTGTTAAAAAGTTCAAAAATACTATTTTCATTAGTACCATATTAAAAAATACTCATAAATTTTCAAAGTTAACATTATAAAATTCGACGGTTTCTATCCATATATGAAACATAAGATTTTTTTTGAATTTTTTTTATATAGTTTAAGGATGTTAATGCTATTTTTTAATTTTATAAGTACTTATTAAACAAATTACTAGCTTTGAAGTATATTTTTGAAGTTTTTTAAAAAGTTGGAAGGTATTAATGCAACATTTAAAAGTTAAAAAGATATTTTGAAAGTTTTGAGTGTGTCTTCAAAACAAAGTTCTAATAGTTTCTATTCAAAACTAATGATGAGTATTTGTTAGACTAATTAAAAAATTTAAGAACATTATTGAAAGTTTACTTTTGAGATAAAGTACAAATTTTAATAACCCATATCCTTTACTAGAAAAAAAAAAAAAAAAAAAAAAAAAAAAAAAAAAAAACTTCTCATTAATTTTTCATACATGGTATAAAGCTAAATTAGTTCGAGAATGAAAAGAACTTTTATGATTCTGTTTAAAAGGAGTGAGATTAGGAATCCGTTCATTGTTTAAACAAAGTTAGAAGACAATTGTTACTTTTTCTTTGTGCTTTTTGAGGCATCCATATCCATTTTGAAGATCAAGAATCTCACCATGATTTACTTTTTTGTGTGTTTTTAGTAGTGAGAGAGATAAACTCAAGTGGGAGAGCCATGATTTGTCTGTCTTTGTCTTTACCTACTCCAACCTTGTTAGAGAGAGTAATGGATCAACACCTCCATTCATTACCCCACTTGCACTACTTTCACATCTTTTGTACCAATCATATTGTTTGCTTTCACTCCATGCGTATTATTGTCAGTTTCATAGTTTTAAAATGTATCTATTAATGAGAGGTTTCCACACTTTTATAAAGAATATTTTGTTCCCCTTCTCAACTGATGTGGGATCTCACAGTTTACTCCTTGAGAGTCCAACGTCCTTGCTGATACACCGTTCAGTGTTTGGCTCTGATACCATTTATAACAGGCTAAGCCCACCACTAGCAAATATTGTCCGTTTTGACCTGTTACATACCGTTGTCAGCCTCACGGTTTTAAAATGTGTCTTTTTAGGGAGATGTTTACACACAGAATACTTCATTTCTTTCTCCAACCGATGTGAGATCTCACACACAAAAAAACTAGTTCTATTATGATGGTAAATTGATAATATTTAGGTTGAGTTCTAGATTTATTAAATCCAAAATTAAAAGATCACCCCTTGCTTGATGGACGTTTTGGTTTTTTGTTTTTAATTTTGAAAGTATTTTTTAAAACTTTTATTCTGTTTCTAAAATTTGACAAAATAAAAAATATATATATATATATATAATAAATTAGGTATAAATTTTTTAAAATTAATGCTATTTTGGTAGATTTTTGTTGGCCCAATGGTGTGATTATTGATTAATATTATGCAAGTTGTACTATGAATGACGTGGAAATTCCATAAATTAGTTGTCATCCATTTCAACGGGAGAAAATCTTAAATCAATATTTTATTTGTTTTTTTATCATATAAAATCTATTAATAAAAATAAAAATAGCAATAATTGGAGCCCTAGTTGTGAGAAATTAATTTGAGAAATAATAGAGACAAGATCCACAAACATCGGAGAAATGAAGTGGAAGCTTCATGCCTTCTCACACCCAATGCTTTGCCCTTCAAAAGTACCATATAAGGCAAAATATTGGTTTGCAAATCCAATATAAACTCACACTAAATTAGGGTTTACAACCATATTAGACCTTTTTTTTTTAACTTTAATTTTGTATTTTAAAAAATTATTTTGTAAGAAGAGACCGTAAAGACCAAGATTTGAATCTTTCAATTTATTATCAATGAGAATAAAAGAGAGAAAGAGAGGAGAGAGAATATGTATCAGTCAAAACCCACTAGTCTATTGGAGAGAGGTTTCCATACCATAAGGAATGTTTTTTGTTCCCCTTTCCCATCTACGTGGGATCTCACAATCCACCCCCTTGGGGAACAGCATGTTCGTTAGCACACTGTTTGATATCTGGCTCTAATATCATTTATAACCGCTCAAGCCCACAGCTAGCAGATATGGTTCACTTTAAAACACGTCTACTAAAGAGAGATTTCCACACTTTTATAAATAATGTTCCGCTCCCTCTCTCCAACCAATATGAGATCTCCCAGAAGAAAACTGGATGGGAACAATGCAAATGAAAAAACAAAACTCACCGTGAATGACATGAACCTCACGAGTTTGCCACTGTTGTAAGCAATGAAATTATTTGAAAGTAAACGTGGAAGAAAGAGCCAAACAGAACCTTATATTATTCTTTATGTGATTGTGTGCAATAAGCGTATCGAATAGCTTGCTTCTCATCTTTTTCAAATCCTTAAATTTAAATTTTTAGGTCCATTTATTATATAATATATTAATTTAATTTCTCTTATTTGAATCTAGTTAGTTCAATCACTAGTGAAAAAAAAAAAATTAATAATAATAATAATAAATTAATTAGTTAAAAGAAAATAAAAATAAAATTAACATGGTTAGGATTAGGATTAGGATTAGAATTAAAAATAACATAAACTAATTATTTTATCTGAATGATCCAAAAAAGTTGGATTAGTATTTAAATGGAATTTCATTTTAAATATTGGAAATTCACATTTTCTTTATTTATTTATTTTAATTTCTAGGAAAATAAAATCTAATTTATCTACATAACCACTAGCAATCTTCTGGTTAATAAAAAAGGCAACCTAACTATAGTCGCCGAAAAACTCAGAACAGCCGGGAAAATCCATGAGCGGCGGAATTGACTCCTCCGGCACGATTAAGTTTCTACAGAGCGGACAGCTTCTCTGATCGCGAATCATCCATCGGTCCAAGCATTTCTTGTGAAAAATGTGTTTGCAATTCTTCAGAAACCTAAGCTCTTCATCGTCCTGAAACTCGCAGAGACAAACGGCGCAACATTCCGACGGAAATCCGGCTCTGGTGGAGACGACAATGTCGGAGAATTTGACGACGGGGACGAATTCGTCGATGAGGAGCGGCGATACGGATCTATCGTGGAAGATGTAGGGAGGATTTTGGGGGCAAACGATGGCGGATTCGAGAAAATCCGAAAGCCCTAGAAATCGGAAGATTGAAATAATGAGGCTTCGAATATAGCCGAGGAAGAAAAGGAGATGGAGGAAGGCGTTAGGGATACAAACGTCGGAGTAGCCTACGGGGTAGCCCATGGCGGTCGGAGAGGTAGGTGTTTCCGTTTCCGATTCCGATTCCGATCGGCGGCGGTTCATCGATTAAGCAGAGATTTGTGTATTTAACAGAGAGAAGTGGAGATTTGGATTTGGAAGGGAACTGCGACGGGCGGCGGCGGCGTTGGCGTCTGTGGCGGAAGGGAATGCCATGTGTTGTTAGGCGTTTGAGGGTTTTTATAGCCAGTCGCTTGCAATTACATATTTGGGCAATTTCCCAGAAATAAAGAAGGGGTTTTGTTTTTTCGAATAAATATTATAGGATTTTTTTTTTCTAAATGTGAAATGACTATTTTAACCCTCTTTCAAATAAATAAATAAAACTTTTTTTGTTTCTTCCCGATAAGCCAATAGTTTCGAATGTATGGATGGAAGTACGAGGATAAAATTGTAACTAAAGAGTAACTCGTTTTTTGTTCGGTCGTAAATTTTAAGATCTAAATTTGACGGTTTTGAAGAGGTAAATACCTTTAAAATTTCGTTTCTCACATGTTCATGGGACGAGGATGCTTTTCTCGTTCCCTCCGTGTCCACAATTTCAATTCTCGTGCTCGTGAAACTCGCGGGGATCAAGTTCTTTATTTATTTTTGAAATCGTAGGAATTATTTACAATTTAATTTTTAATGTTCGACCTACCTTTTAAAAATTCAAATTTCAATATAATATAAATTTACCCTAACGGGTTTGATATATACATATATATGTAAGTAGAGTGAGGCAGGGTAGGGTTGGAGGTGGGGACCGAGACCGGGAATATAAATTTCGTCCTCGACCCAGATTAACTAATGGGGAGAAATCTCTCCTCGTTCCCTTCTCCATTCCTCATTTAAACGGAGATTTTTCACCTCATTTGAGGCGGGTTTTTGTTGGGCCCGATCCTACCGGTTAAATGAGTCTTTACAATTATGAAATATTGACTATATGAAAAGAGTTTGATTATAAGACTAGGAATATTGTCCGTAGACTTGGGATCACATTATTGTACCAAAACTAGAGACAATTTTTCATCGTCCAATGTGCCACAAAAAAAATTTCAAAACCATGCTTTCTGCATGGAAAACAATCCATTACTTTTTCAATATATTACTCGAGCCTACATCCAGGATTGATATCTGATGGTCCCGACATTCATCTGCTGCGACATGATCACATTACTTACTCTTTGCTTCTGAACAGTAAAGAATGTTACTATAGACCAACACGAGTCCTTCCAGTATATTATGTCCTCATTCACATGAAGTTTCTAAATTGTGCCACTAAAAGATAGTGTGCACTTATTGGTGTAGGTAGCAACCTTTGGTTCTTTAAGTATTTCTTATCTTTCTTATCATCAAAATTTCTCTCATTTAAATGTGATCTCAGTTCATTCATGTACCTCTCTTCTACTTGAGTGTCACATTTGACGTGACAAAACACCATTATTTCAGACTTAATCATTATCATACAATTTCAAGTCATGTCATGTCGACGTACGGCAAAATTAAATATTTGAGAATTTATTATATTAAAAAAATAAATAGTGAATTTAAATTTATTAATAGAAGTTCAATCTAAGAAGCAATTTGGGAAGAAAGAGTTGTTGCCATTTTGTTGTTTAATAAATGTTTTATTTATTTATTTATTTAATGGAATTTCACACGTGTAAAAAATGGCATTCCTTATTTTAGGCATTTTTTGGTCATGGCTGCTGGCCTTTAATGGGGCGGCTACTTCATAATTTTGTACCATTTTTATTTTATTATTATTATTATTTATTTATTTTTTTTTATCAAATTCGTCCCATAGTTTGATAAAAGCCTTTGGATCTTTTGTGAGAACGAGAGGTTTACCACTACATCATTACACGAAAAAGGAATTTGCTTGATTCACAAAAGGGGTTCAACTCGTGATATTCTTATGACTTCGTATTCGATAGTCCGACCATGTTGATGATATCAGTAAGTAGCTCGAGCCATCTTTATTTCGCTAGAAAACTATGGATTTTTGAATTTTCACACATCAGATACTGATCGAGCCACTAGAATGAAACGAGATAAGAATCTCTGGAGATCTTTCCTCTCCACTTACTCGTAACAGGTGTTCCCTCAATAGAAAATATTTTTTCAAATGACATAACTGTCCAAATTATACTCGATATTTGAAGAAAATTGACAACCCATTTGAGAAATTTAATCGTGCTAGGTTTAGAGTCACCTATAACTGAAAAGTATATTAGGTCATTTAAGTGTCTAAATTTATGGATAATTGAATTATAAATTAATATCATATTTTTAATTATTAAAAAAAATGCAATTTTTAATTTTTAATTTTTTTTTTTTTTTTTTCTTTCTAAAATGAGTAAATAAATATATTTTTAAAAAAATAATATGGTAAGAAATATTATCTTACTGGTTGCGGAAGGCGGCGATGGCCGGAAGTTGAGGAAGGTGGTGGCCGGTAGTTGGACGGTGTTAAGAAATAATGCGGTGGAAATATTTAAAGAACGTGGCCCATGCAATGCACGTGGTCTAAAGTCGAGATTTGTCATATGGATTGCTGAATGGGCCCAACTAAGTCCAGTTTCATGGGGGCCCAAGTTTCCGTAGAGCCTGAAAACGGCCCATTTTGAGGAATATTGGATCACTAGGCCCAAGTGGTGAAGAGAGACCAAAGGAGCTAATGGGCCGTAAGAAGCCCAAATAGATTTCCTTAAGAACCATTTCATGACATGGATTCATTTATTTAGAAAAACGAACCAAAAGTATCTTTCATGATTTAATCATAAAAAAAAACCTCTAATTTCAAACGTTTTACATTTCTCGAGTTCCGTTGCCAAAAGATAACCTATAGTGAATCTGCCTCGGTCATCGTAGCTCCTTAGCTCAGCTAACGACAAGGATAAAAATGTCATAATTGTCCAAATTTAACTGATCGAAAATTCCTAGTCTAAGTCTGAGAAACGATCCACAAATTCTAATGAAAGATCTGTATCATTTTGAATTTCTAAAAACAAATGCGTTTGTTGAATTATGCACCTGCTATTTGAAACGTATGTCGTAAATGGTTTAACATGAGTACATGTGAGTCCGATGCTCGAGAGAACTCAAATTGATGGATGTTCGGGATGTCTCAATAAGATAACTAACTCATGGGCCAGTTCCCAACGAATATATATATATATATATTTCCATTCATATTGATATTTAGTTTGGACATTTTTTTATTGAAGAAGCAGTGGTTGGAACTAATTCCATATTATATTTTTTTAATGGAATTATTAAATTATCCATTTTTATTTTATTTTATTTTATTTTAATTATGAAACCCGTGAGTGCCCGAAGTGGGTTCGGTCAGGAGAAGAGAGATGAAAGAGAAAGGATTCACGAGATCAAACAAAACTCAAAAAGTTCGAACGACACGTGGGACCCACCCACCATATCAAGTTAGGGGTAGAAATGTAAAATCGTACCCTCCACTTTTTTTTTTTTTTTAATATATAAATTTTAAATTATTATTTTGAGTGGCTGAAATTTCCCAACATTATTTTACTTCTAATTTACCCAATATATCATACAAATCATTTTATTTAATTAATTGACATTTATTTTATTATAATTCTCAAAATCTTGCATGGAAACTAGGGTTAATTTAATTTAACTTTACTCGTACTCCTTTTTATATGTAACAGAACTCGCTGTGTTCTGTTACATATTGTCGTCAGACTCACAGTTGTTTTGTTTTCATCTCCAACCGATGTGAGATCTCATAATCCACATCCCTTAGAGAGGCCAGTACAGGCATACAACTCGATGACTTGCTCTGATACCATTTGTAATAGTCTCAAGTTCATTGCTAGCAGAGATTGTCTGTTTTAGCCCGTTACGTATCGTCGTCAACCTCACGATTGTAAAACGCGTTTGTTAGGGAGAGGTTTTCACACCCTTATAACAAGTGTTTCGTTCTCCCTCCAACCAATATGAAATCTCACCATTTCGAAAATATTAGTGTTGATTTTGTATTTGATTAAGTAGGTAATTATTTATAGAAATATTCTCAAATTAAAAAATTTATCCAAACAAATTGTTTATTAACAACAAAATCATTCTATAAAAATACCCAATCATTCCCTCCTCTCTCTCACACTCACACCTTCCCCAAAAAAGCTCAGTTTCTCTCTGAAATCATGCCAATGGAGGAACTCTGTAAAAACCCCATTAAAGCTCATGTAAGAAAAGCAAGAACCTTCTCCAATGGCTTCCTTCATTATCCTCTCTTCAAAAAAGCTTCCATTTTTAATGCCTTTTAGCTTCAAATCCACCGACCCATTTCCCATTTTTGCATTTTGAATAAATTCTTGCAACCTTTTTTTATAATTTTTTATAATTTTTTTGGAGTTTTGAATAAATTTAAAATGCTGTTCTTGTTCTCACAGCCGGTGAAAATGACGTTTTTGGTACTTGTTTTGGCGGCGGCGGCGGCGGCGTTGATGGGAGAAGTTGAGGGAAGAAAGGTGAGGATTTTAGAGGACAATGGGATTGAATATGGCGCCATTAGTTGCAGAGCTCACACTGCTTCAATAACGGACTTCGGCGGCGTTGGCGACGGCGAGACGTCGAATACGAAGGCGTTTCAGACGGCGGTGGAGAGGTTGAGCCAGTACGCCGGGGACGGCGGCGCTCAGCTGTATGTGCCGGCGGGGAGGTGGCTCACCGGCAGCTTCAACCTTACTAGTCATTTCACTCTGTTTCTTCATCAGGATGCTGTTCTTCTCGCTTCTCAGGTAGAAATAAATAACCTTTTATTTTCCTCTAAATTTAAATATTTTATTTTTTTTATTGGGGTTGAATTAAAAAAAAAATGAAAATAATAATAATAATAATAATTAAAAATTAAAATTTTAAAAATATATATATATAATTTATATATTAGTTCACGAGTGATGTGTTACTAGATCCAAATTTGTTTAAAATATTTATAATAGAGTTGCAGCATCACGTGAATTGATAGCTTCATATTTGTTCCCTATTTTATTTTTATTGTTATTATTTTTTTTTATTTTAAAAAATAAAATTTTAAATAAGGATAAAAATGAGAGTAAATAGTGTTGATAACAATGAGTTTCAATTGTTGATGCTTTTGCTTCCACAATTCATAGGACTCTACTCTTGTTATGGGTCGAATTCGTTATGTACGGTAGGCTAAAGGTTCAAATTCCTCCTTCCCGTAAAATTCATTTTGTTTGGAAGGTTAGAGTTTCAAATTCTATTTTCCTGAAAATCTAGGTTTAAGAGGTTAGAGGGTCAAATTCGTCATTCCCATAAAATTCACTTTGTTCGGGAGGTTAGAGGTTCAAATTCCTCCTTCCTGTAGAATTCATTTTGTTCGAGAGGTTAGAGGTTCAATTCCTCCTTGTAGAATTCACTTTGTTCAGGAGATTAGAAGTTCAAATTCCTCCCACCTGTAAAATTCACGTTGTTCGGGAGGTTAGAGGTTCAAATTCCTCCCACCTATAAAGTTCACTTTGTTCGGGAGGTTAGAGGTTCAAATTCCTCCCTCCCGTAAAATTCACTTTGTTCGGGAGGTTAGAGGTTCAAATTCCTCATTCCCGTAAAATTCACTATGCTCGAGAGGTCATAGCTTCAAATGGGTTTGAATTCACAACCTCCGAATTTAATAATATATTAAATTACCATTAAGTTGAAGGTATGACTCTAGTAGAGATATATTGAGTTTTTAGATGAGGGGCTGTTATGGTAGATGGGGTAAGTTTGATGTTGTCATTAAGGTAAAGACTTTAAGAAACTGAAGTGATTAGTCAAAAAGTGGGGGTAACGAACTCTCTAAGCTCAAGGTTCATCCCCGCGAGTACGAACAATTATCTAAATTTGATCAGTCGAATCGTCTCGACTCATCTATAGCTTAAGACTGATTTTCAACTACTTCAATAGGATCTGAACGAGTGGCCGGTGGTCGAACCGTTGCCATCCTACGGTCATGGAAGGGACACATCAGGGGGAAGGTACATCAGTTTAATATTTGGAACAAATCTCACTGATGTTGTCATCACAGGTAAGCGTACCTCTACTAGAGCCTGTCTCGTGTCTCATTTTTCTTGATCGGTGACTGAACGTTCGAGTTCCACCTAATGTACATCAGGAAACAATGGCACTATTGATGGTCAAGGCGATCGCTGGTGGCAGCTGTTTCATCAGAATAAGCTTAAGTACACCCGACCATACTTGATCGAGATCATGTATTCCAGCGACGTACAGATATCGAATCTGACCCTGCTGAATTCTCCAGCTTGGAATGTTCATCCTGTTTACAGCAGGTATAATCAATTAGTTATTCCATAGAGAAATATGTACAGAAATCCAACACTACATGATTTGATTCACTTGCAAATGTTGTACAGCAATGTTCTTATTCAAGGGATCACGATTATCGCTCCTGTTCGATCCCCGAATACCGATGGCATCAACCCCGGTTTGTATCCCAAACCAACTTTCTCAAGACGTATACGTCTTTCAATACCAATGACTCCACTTTATTCTGCAGATTCCTGCACAAATGTTAGAATTGAGGATTGTTACATAATATCTGGAGACGATTGTGTAGCTGTCAAGAGCGGCTGGGACGAGTATGGCATAAGATTTGGATGGCCAACAAAGCAATTGGTAATCAGAAGGCTCACGTGTGTTTCCCCGACAAGTGCTGTCATTGCACTGGGGAGCGAGATGTCGGGTGGAATCGAAGATGTCCGAGCAGAAGACATAGTAGCCGTTGATTCTGAATCTGGGGTCAGGATCAAAACAGGCATAGGAAGGGGAGGATATGTAAAAGACATATATGTAAGGAGGATGACAATGCATACCATGAAATGGGCATTTTGGATGACTGGCGATTACGGGTCACATGCCGATGAGAATTACGATCCCCACGCATTGCCTGTAATTCAAGGAATCAACTACAGGGACATGGTCGTCGAAAACGCCACAATGGCAGCCAGATTGGAGGGAATTTCAGGTGACACATTTACAGGTATCTGCATTTCCAATGTGACAATCAGCTTGGCAGCAAAGGCCAAGAAACAGCCATGGACTTGCACTGATGTGGAGGGAATAACGAGCAATGTTACACCTCCACCGTGCAGTCTGTTACCCGATCAGGGGGCCGAGAAGATTACAACATGCAGATTTCCAGAGGATAATATACCAATTGATGCAGTGGAGTTGAAAAAATGCTCATATCAATTCAGTCATGCTTGAAGATTTCTTGCTGTGAACAACAAAAGCTATATTCAAGTCAGTATATTGTTACTGTAAGAATTAAAATCTATCTAAAAGCATTCAGTATGCTGTGTATTTTAGCTTTCCAGCACAGTTCAAATTAATATAGTAGAATGTACAACCCCATTAAATGCTGTCAATCATCATAATTGACATGTATCGAACTGGTTCTCCTTTCAGACCAACAAGTCGAGGAAGCTATTTTCCAAAAACTAAGAATAGTGAAAATAAAAGAAAAACTTAAGGTACGAGAAGGATGCAACCAATATGTACAATTCACAAACCTAGTGCCAATTTGTACTATAAGATCCCACATCGGTTGGAGAGGAGAACAAAGCATTTCTTATAAGGGTGTAGAAACCTCTCCCTAGCAGACGCGTTTTAAAACCTTGAGGGGTAAGCCCGAAAGAGAAAGTCCAAAGAGGACAATATCTGCTAGCGGTGGGCTTGGGCTATTACAAATGGTATCAGAGCCAGTCACCCGATGGTGCGAGACACTGGTCGGAGTAGAGGCTAGACCCTCTCCATAGTAAACGTGTTTTAAAAACCTTGAAGGGAAGCTCGAAAGGGAAAGCCCAAAGAGGACTATATCTGCTAGCGGTGAGCTTGGACTGTTACAAATGGTATCAAAGCCAGTCACCGAACAGAGCGAGGCATTGGTCGGAGTAGGACTAGACCCTTTCCATAGTAGACGCGTTTTAAAAACCTTGAGGGGAAGCTTGAAAGGGGAAGCCCAAAGAAGACAATATCTGCTAGCAATGGGCTTGGGCTGTTACAGCCAAACTCGCAAATGTTCACCGACAGGGCTGGCGTTCTAGATTTCTGCAGTGCAGGAAAACCTTCTGATCGTTTTTCCTTCTGTCGCTACATCAGTTAACAAAGATCAAGAGACATGAGATCATAATCCAATAGCTGTAAAAATAGTATGTGATATTATCAACATCTTCACTACATTGTTCAGACAGCAAGCTTTTACAGAGGTTAAATAGTATCATGTGCCAAAGAACTGCAAGATGATTTAAGTAAGCTCCTATTCCAACTCCATACAGCCCATACAGCATAGTATCCACATACCAAAAACAATTCAATTCAGAAACACTCGCAAAATACATAAATTTACTTATGGATTCATCATTTCAGCATATGATATTAACAAGGTAGAAACTGAGCAGAAAGAATTAGTAATGAAGTTAATTACTGTACGAAAGGTAAAGAAAAAGCTGAAATGGGGTGAGCCTTTTACTTGAAACCGATATACTTTTCCATTTCTTTCTCATTCAACAGAACAACATTACACGATCAAACCACAGTAACAGTACGATAACATAACGCATTATTACTGCACAGGCTATACTATGACAAGCAAGCAAGATATTGTACATTAGCAAATTAAAAGATAAGAAAATAACCAGTTTAACCCTTTTATATAAAGGAACAAGCTCAAACTCCGTCACAGTTGCCTTGTACGCAGCTCCCCCGATCCCTGATCGAGTACTGTCTCACTTTCTCTAAGATTTGAAAGCAATGCATCTCGTCCGGATAAAACAATGTGAAAATACTCATCCACTTGTTTAGTAAGATGATCAACACCTTGTGTAAGCTTTTCTGCCTCCCTCCCCAAATCTACAACCAGATTCTGGAATTCTTCTCCTTTCATGCCGCCATCCACATTTCCTTGAATCATGGAATGCAATTTTTTAACACTCTCATCCACTGCATCACGCTCTCTCCATACAGTAGATCTTCCACTGGAATTTACATTTTTCTGTAATTCAGTAAAAGCTTGAGCCCATCTATATGTATCCGGAATATTGATGGATAACAAACTTACGGACGAACCCACGAAAGCAGAAGCTAAAACACTGCAAATAAACAGAGTGACCACCTTCACTCCATACATTACATGCATCAAAACCTTGCCTTTAGCTGAGTTCTTCTGAACTTTCGGAAGATCAAGCGATACTTTAAGACGGTCCAAAATAGGAGAATGGCTCTTAACTCTGGAGGTTCTGTTACTAATATGTTGATTCCATCCATCTAACGAAGAACGAGCATGAACAAACTGGTCCAAAGATGTAGACGCCAGATTGTGCAAGGCACACCGGAGTATCAGATGACCCTGATTCAACTGTGAGAGCTCAGAGCTAAAATCATTGCATATATCAAGTAATTTCAAACTGATGTCCAGGTACTCATCTAGCCATTTCTCATCCCAGTCGGACACAGGGAGCTCAAGCTCTTCTATAAGTGTTTTTACATCTTTGTGAGTTTCGCAAAGCAGCTTCATTGCTAATGCCATCCATGAGAAGCTAAGTATGTCATTCTCCGATTTCGGAGTGAGCTTTCTCAGCCCCTCTGCCAAGGAATCCTCAAAAGTGGCTAGAAGAAAAACCAGTTTGGAAGACAATTTTGAACCCTTGGGTGTTCTTGCACGGAAAGGGTTCCCGAAAGGAAAGAATAGCCGGTGGGGCGGCTCTTGTGATCGGCTCATTGTATAACACTAACTGAAAGATGTATAAAATCCATGGATGAGCTTCCATTTGGAAACAAATTCAAGATAACCATCATCATACCACAATCACATGGAATCATCAAGTAATAGAGTTTCAGATACAATTGGTGCAGGTGCACCAAGCCTTTAATGGAATTTCCAGGCATAGCATGATCAATTAAGCCAATCTAAGGCAGAAGTAAGAGCCTGATGAACCAACTGGATACAGCAACAACTAACATCACTAAACACAGCCAAGAGGCCTGCTTGCAAACAACCCCAATAGCTAATTTTACCCATAGAATGTTAAATTTCTCGTCCTACAGAATGAAAACGTCAACAAAAAAAAAAAAAAAAAAAAAAAAAAACGACACAAAAAAGCCCAAATATGAAACTTATTCCAAAAACCCATTCAAATTTTTGCTAGCAAAAAGTTTAAGCGAAAAAGGGTTTTCCCAATCCTGAATTCAGCAACACAAATTTCATTAAAAGCTACACCTGATATCAACAAATTGCACCGCATAAACAAAATCATTTTCCACGTAGAACACGCAAGACATTCAGAACATTCTAATACGCAAAAACTTCCAGAATCCATTTTTACACCCAAAAAAAAAAAAAAAACCAAGTATTCTGCTTGAAATAGCAAAAGTTAGAGCGAATCCAAGAAACTACAAGTAAATTAAGCTAAATATATATATATATATATATATATATATATATATATATATATATATATATATATATATATATATATTATATCCCAATCGTAGATCTACGAACAATCAAAGCGTATGAATAGAAAAAAAAACAAAGAAGTCCCTCCAGAAATCGCCAGCATGAAACCCTAGATTACACATCGAAACTTAGATCTAAACCAAACATAATAATTCAAAAAAAAAAAAAAAAAGGATGGAGCGACCCCTACCAGATTCAGAAACCAGAGGGCAAAAGGAAATTTCCAAGAAATTATCGCAGCCAGGTGATGTTGAATTCGCGTGGAAAGGATAAGAGCTCGAAGATAAAGGCGACGATAACCTAACCGGAGGCTTAAGGAGATTGTGTGAAAAGTAGAAACGTGGAGAGAATTGATTGGATGTTGACGTAACACCGATCGTTTTCTTTTCCGTCCGTGACCGTTATGTAGATTTTAATCTCTTACCGTATTAGTTCCGTTGGGGAATGCGCTAAAATGACTGCGAAGTTACTCACAGACAGATTACAGGTTTCCAGCATTAAACGTGGCGGATTCTGAGTGGCTTTGGTTGGTGGAATTAATACAAATGTGACCGTTAGACATCTTCCAGAATTGGACGGTGTGGATTTTACGTCTCATTGTTGAATTATTAAAGGGCAATAGAGGTAAAATGTTGACCAATTAAATCCTATTTCAAATTGATGTTTTTATTACCTAATTACTTATAAAAATTTAAGAAATTTTGTATAAAAATTTAAGATATTTTGTTCAAAATTTTTATGGTGTAGTGATGTTGACAGATACAGAGAACACAAGAAGAGGAAGGGTTCACCGTCCCCGTCAACTGCATACTATTTCAACCTCAATTCTCGCTGCCGACATAATTTCTATCAATTTAAATTTCAATATTACTAAATAGTATATCACACTTAAAATATTATATATCTATTTATTTAATAAATAAGTGAAGAAATAAAAGGATTCGAATGTTAGATGAACACGACTCTCCATAGTTGGTATGATATTGTCCATGGTTGCATGACTGTGACATCCCCTGTCAACCGACTCGGACAAGCAAGACTGGAACATATGTCGTGCAGACAAGCATGACCGTGACATCAGTCATTTTTTACTATGCCTTCGAGGAGGCTCGATCTCCCTTTCTTTTGAAGTCCTTTGTTCGACATTTGAGGATTTACCAACCTATTGACACGACTAAGTTTAGGGCATGACTCTGATACCATGTTAAATGGACACGACTCTCCCCAATGGTATGATATTGTCCACTTTGAGTAAAAACTCTCATGGTTTTGCTTTGGACTTTCCCAAGAGGTCTCACACCAACCGAGATAGTATTCCTTGATCATAAACCCATTATCATTCCCTAAATTAGTCGTGAGACTTTCATCATCCAACAACTAATATAATATAAGTATATAATAAATTAGCTTTGTGCTAGTTGTGGGGTGTGTGTATATATATATATATATAGATAGATATATTAAGTGAGGCAGGGCAGAGTCAGGGACAAGAAATATAATCTCGATCTCTCACCTCGTTTAGCTTGTTATGTATCGCTGTCAACCTCATAGTTTTAAAATGCATCTACTAAGAAGAGGTTTTCATATCTTATAAGAAATATTTACCGATGTGAGATTTCATAATTGTCGTGAAAAAATCTCTCCCACTATTTTTCTCATTTCCCATTTAAATGGAAATTTTTGGACGGAACCCAAAGATTAAATGAACATCTCCACGTGTGCCTAAATTATTTATTCTCGATCACCCTTAGTTATGCACCTCTAGATACTAGTTTGGTCTCGTTTTATAAAAAGTCAAGTGGTTCAATTTAGTTCTCGATCGGAATCAAAACCAACCGAGCAAACTCATGTGCTTATAGATTTGCCAATTGCATGCCAATTAGCAACTCTTGGCTTCACTAACATGTAGCAGAAAACGTGCTTCATAACAAAATACCTTAATAAATCTAAACTAATCAATATGAGCATAACTGACTAGCATAAAACATGTATCAACGACCAAAAAGGTAAAAAGTTCGAATTTTCTACCTCAAAAGAAATAATATAAAAGAATTATAAACGAGATAACCTCAAATTTGTCAATAAATATATCGACTTAACGTCGAGAATGTCGGTAACACTTGGATCCATCTCTCTGCAAATGGATGCATACAGAGTTAGCAGCCATAAAGGAATTCAAATCTTCTTTATAAATCAGACCGACAACACTGTAAGAATAACTAGAAAAGAAAGAATTATGTTAAAGAAATGGCCCAAACCCATAAAGTTACTCCAAAAGCAAGCTTTGGATAAAGAGTGGCAGGCAAAGTGCTTGAAAGAACAATGTATGGCGGCAGATAAACCAAAGGATTGACCCTTTCAGAAGCATCAACAGCCAGCTTAGGATGAAACTTCGAGCAGCCTAATGAAACAATTTGGATACTCACAGGGCTAAAAGATGATCAAACTCTGTGACCCAGCAAGCTTTGTTAAGTCAATATCGAGACAGAAAGCAACGAGGATTCAAGGAGACCGAGCTGACGCTGAGTACGTAACGAGAGCGGATGTGGGGTGATTCTTATAGCTTCTGTAAGAAAGAGCCTAATGTAAACATAAAAGCTGTTTCAATGTTTGGTGTAGACAATTTGGATACTCAAAGGAGCAAGAGTTTAGACAGGAAGCAACTAGGATTCGAGGAGACCGAGCAGACGCCACATATCTAACGAGAGCGGATGTGGGGTGATTCTTGTAGCTTCTGTAAGAATGAGCCTAATGTAAACATAAACGCTGTTCAATGGTCGGTGTAGACAATTTGGATACTCAAAGGAGCAAGAGTTTAGACAGGAAGCAACTAGGATTCGAGGAGACCGAGCAGACGCCACATATCTAACGAGAGCGGATGTGGGGTGATTCTTGTAGCTTCTGTAAGAATGAGCCTAATGTAAACATAAACGCTGTTCAATGGTCGGTGTAGACAATTTGGATACTCAAAGGAGCAAAAGTTTTGTTAAATCAATATCAAGACAGGAAGCAACTAGGATTCGAGGAGACCGAGCAGACGCTGAGCATGTAACGAGAGCGGATGTGGGGTGATTCTTATAGCTTCTGTAAGAATGAGCCTAGTGTAAACATAAAGGCTGTTTCAATGTTTGGTGTAGACAATTTGGATACTCACAGGAGGAAAAGTTTTGTTAAATCAATATCAAGACAGGAAGCAACTAGGATTCGAGGAGACCGAGCAGACGCTGCATATCTAACGAGAACGGATGTGGGGTGATTCTTATAGCTTCTGTAAGAATGAGTCTAATTGGTTTGAAGATTAGAAAAGCAACCTAACTGAAGAATGGATGAAACTGAAGAGTTAGTCATGTAATTGTGCTAGTGTGGTGCGTTATTATCTCCACCTACTTGGATGTTGAATGTTTCCATCACTGTCACCATCACTTATATTAGAACATGTTCCTTCGTCTTTCTGATGGTTAACTCGTCTCGGACCGTGTTGATGACCTTGAGTTGAATGAGAAGCATCCTTACCGACCCGGTATTCCTACAAAGAAGTAAAAGATGGGTTGAGTTGGATAAATCTTTAAAAGAGAAAGGAGAGAACCAGAAGCTTCATACATCATTAGACAGCAAATTATCTGCCTCAAGCATGTGGATGACATGTCCCATTTTCGGCCTCTTCGAAGCATCAGGATCGACACACCGAAGAGCGACTAGCAGAACACGTTTTAGAGCTTTGGAAGGAGGCTTCTCCGGCAACTTGAGGTCAACCACTTCCTCGGATCTTCTATCTCCAACCATTGCTTTCAACCAATCCACCAAATTCACCTGCCATTATGACATTAACTTAAACCGAATAAGCAGCAGAAGAAAAATGCATGAACTGATCATAATCCAGCATTAGATGCAAGGATAAACTAACCTCTCCTTGAGGTCTACTATAATCAACAGGGCTCCGCCCAGAAATTATCTCCATAATTAGAATTCCAAAGCTATAAACATCACTCTTCTCATTCAACATTCCCGTGCAAGCGTACTCGGGCGCAACATAGCTGTAGACATCATCACCACCACTTAACTTTCCATCTAAGGGACGATAGAAAGTAAAAAACGATTATAAGATAGGAACTAACCCAAATGTACCCATTACACGAGTCGTCACATAGCTCCTTTCGGAACAAAGAAGCTTGGCTAGCCCAAAATCAGATACTTTAGCATTCCACTGACGATCAAGCAATATGTTGCTAGATTTTACATCACGATGGACAACCTTTGGTTCAAGACCCTCATGAAGATAGGCTAATCTAAACAATAGAAATCAAAAGGGAAATCAACATGAGTAGAATCACATGATTCAATAGCTAAAATCCTCATTAACACAAGTATATACCCCTTTGCTGTTCCGAGTATGATGTTAACACGAATCTCCCACGTCAAGGGGCTCACATCCCCGACGTCGCCATGAAGCCACTGATCTAGATTGCCATTGTTAACGTACTCGTAAACAAGCATTCTGAAGAACGAAAGCAAAAGTTCATAAAAACACGTTCGAATCACCAAAAACTATCTTGCATTTAGAGAAAATCAACAGTACCTATATGCACCCTCAACGCAATATCCAAGCAGCCTGACAAGATTCTTGTGTCTTACTCTTCCAATTGCTTCAACTTCGACTTTAAATTCCCTCTCAGCTTGACCCCTTGTAACAAATAGGTTCAATTTCAGTATCTATATGATCTTTAAACCAAGAAGAACATGGGGGGAAATCAGAAAACACATAAAATTGTAACAGTTTGAAACATTCCCTACAATTTCTAAGTAATAACATTTAATTGGCTTCGTTTTCTCGAAACCAAACAGATCAGAACGAACCCCAACTAAGAACATATGGAACTCTCAGGTTGCAGCAGCAAATAAATCAAAGTAAGAAATCAACGATAAACACATCAGAGAATCAGTGAACCAGATCACCTGTTATTCAAGAGGTTCTTGATAGCAATTCTTGTACCATCTCCCAAAGTGCCTAAATACACGATCCCATACCCACCTTCTCCAATCACGTTCTCTTCACACAAGCCATTAGTGGCCGCCTCGAGCTCTCTAAGAGTATACCATCTGCCCCAACCAAGATGCGAAACTTCAGGCCCAACAGTACCAGATCCAAGAGAAGCAGTTTCACTCACAGCGCCTCTGCTCTCCCCGCTAGACGGCCTATCAGAGAAAACAACTCGATGCTCCAATTTTCCGATCTCGAC
Organism: Cucurbita pepo subsp. pepo; assembly: GCF_057944985.1. NCBI lineage: Eukaryota > Viridiplantae > Streptophyta > Magnoliopsida > Cucurbitales > Cucurbitaceae > Cucurbita > Cucurbita pepo. Next base: position 3,385,233 of record NC_141805.1, on the reverse strand, counting down.
ATGAATCTCCGGCTGCACATGGTGGTGATGATCCGGTACGGCGTTATGGACGATTTCCTGGATTTCTTTCGAAATGGGAGGAGAATGGTCGGCTGTGGACTTAGGGAAACGGATTTTGTTCTTATGGCGATTCCGCTTGCGAGAAGTGAGACAAAGTGAAAGAAGAAACAGTGCGAGAACTATTAAGGCTCCGACTACGATTCCGATTACAACCCAGAGATGAAGGCCGAAAATGGAGGTCCGTTTAGAGAGCGCCGTGTTAAAGAATGAGGAATCATATATTGACATCGTCTTCTTCTCTTCTTCTTCTTCTTCTTCAGGTTCAATCGAGAAACAGAGGAATCAAAGAAAGCGAATGAGTGAGTATAAGCGGCTTGACCTCATCGGAAAACGGCAGCAATGGAGGATTCCGGCGAATGTGCAAAGAGGGGAAAACGGAATCGAAGAAAACGGTGGGCTTAAAGGCTCTATGAGTAAAGGGATTTTGTACTTCTTTCCACCATTGATGATACTGAGGTCCACTTACTTTACATTCTCCTCCACTTTGCTTAGCTTAGCTGTCAAACCCAAGAATATAATTTTTTTCTAACTTTAATTTTTAATCTTTATTATTATTTTTTAAATTAGTTACAAACCTCAAATATTCTTAATAAAGTAAGTTGGGTTGTAAACTTGTTTTCTCATCCGTCAAGTTGACTAGACAAGAAAAAGTCAACTAGTTGAATTGTTCCAAAAATTCAATCTAACTCGAATTGGAAAAAATCTAACTTATAGTTTGGGTTCGACAGTTTAAGTTAATCGGGTTCTCAGATCATATAGACACGCTCATATTCTTTAATATTTTGATCTATATTATATATTATAGGTTAGTTGAATTATGATCGTGGGAGTTATTTTTTATTTTTATTTTTTAAATTTTTTAAAATTATAATGTTTTGTATTTTTTTTTAAGTTAACAAGTTGAGTCAACCTATTTTTTATATATATATATATTTGACATTTAACATGAATGATTTTTAATTTTTAATATTTTTTTTATATAAATAAAATAAAAGTTTTTAAATTTATTATAGTTAGGTAGATGGACTTGACTTAATAAATATGGAACTAATGGATATGAATATAAAAGTTTAAGAGTATAGTTATAATTTTTTTGTTTATTTTTTATAATTAAAAATGTTTTGAAATTTTATAAAATCTTTTCAATTAAAAAATGCTTTTTTAGTAAAGAAAAAATATTAAGTAAAGAAAAAATGTTTTGAAACTTTAGTCAACTGGGAAAAAAGTTTGTGAGAATTAAAAAAAAAAAAAAAACTAATTACAACTTTTTTTTTTTTATTAAAAAAACCAATAAATGACGATGTTAGTTTATTAAAAATCCTACAACAATAGAAAAGGTATGTCAATTTATGAACAGAAAAACGTGTTTGCATCTCCTTGAATTTGTTCGGAGGGAAAAAACGTGGCTTGATGTTTGTTACAATAAAATTCTAGTAAAATTGTTGAAGCGCCGAGGAAAGCTTTAAAATTTTGATGAACGAAATGAAACTTATTGAACTTATCTCCCTTCAACCGGAGAAGATCGACAAAATCGATGCTGGAATTGCATTAACCTTAAAGTTTTAGGGCGAAACTTTGCAAGATGGGTTGACCATGGGCTTATGCTTCATCGGGGTCTTGTGGGGTCCTCTATCACTTCTATGTCCGATTTCTTTATTTATTTCTCATTCAACCCTTTGATTTTATTCTTTCAATCTCTAATTAGGGCTCATGTTGTAAGGATCCTCGACATTGGAAAGCTGGGTTATGATCAGGGGGTCGAGCTTAGTCCTTTTGTATCTTTTAGGAAGCCTCTTCAATTTTCCTTTTTAAACATTAAATTTTACATCATATATAGGGCCGCCCTAGATTGGGTATGACCTTTATTTATTTTAGATTCGAATGAATCTAGTGATGGTGGTAATGGTGACATGGAGGTTGATCGAGACTTGGATGAAAGCTCGTTTGAAAGCTAACTTACCTTGCATTTGTTTGTATTCTTATTTCTTTTGGCAGGTAAGATTTTTTTTCTAATGGTAATAAAAGAGAGAATCGATTGCTTGATTCAGTCATTCAACGTCGTGTTATGAATATTGTCTTATATGTTATCTATCTCGTTTTGGATCGTAAAGAATATAGTTTCTCATAGATGACTTGTATCTATCACTTTTTATGTCATAAGGAATATAGTTTCTCATAGATGACTCGTAGCTTCAATTTTGGCTAAGATATGTCTGAGACTCGAAGCGCCTCGAGCCTCGAGCTTTGACCTCAATCTCTTCACCTTGTTGATTAATTCAGACCAATGATTAATCTCTCCTTTGATTTTTGGATTCGAGCATTCACTTCACTTGTGTCCTCAACCATGGGCAATTTTCCATTGGCAAGGTCTCGAACAAGTTTTCGTTGGATGGTTATGATTGTCTAGTGTGTCTAAAATGTGATCGAGATTGTAATTCATTTTAGCTTATAGTGACAATTTAGTTCTATAAAAATATTTGATTTTCAATCTTATATTCTTTCTATGTTGACATTTTAACTAAAATTTTAAAAACTAATTTTTTTTTATTTCAATAGTTCATAATAAAACCATTTTTAGCAAAATGAAAATCATTTTTAATTTTAAAATTTTAAATAACTTAAATTCATTTGACCTAAAATTTAAAATCTTACGTCAATTATAAATTATTCGATATAAAAAGAAAAAAAAAACAAGAATGGCCCCACTTTCTTGTACTCACTTCTTGAATAGCAAAATATATATATATATATATAAAATTAATTAAATGACCAAAAAGTAACCACTCAAGGATTTGCTAATTTGCTAATTGATTACAACTTTTAGATGAAATGTTGATGATTTTAGGTAATGTCTAAAGATATTCTAATGATTAATTTAAAGAAAGTAATGCAAGAGGGTTTAAATAATTAAATTAACTAAGGTCTAAGAATTCTTTGAATTTTATAAGGGAGATGGATATAGTTAATGTTAAATAAAGAAATGAAATATAACCAATAAAGTTCTAAATTTGTATATTAATTAAATCCTTTTTTTTTTATGTTTATATGAGTAAAAAATAATTTTAATTAATTACTTAAAGCATTTAATTTTTTACTTCTAGTTTTAGAAAATTCCAAAAATAATGTATTTTGGATTTATAAGAAAAATGGATTGTCAACTCAAAATAAAAAGGCAAAGTAATGAAGCAACAAAAATAGGAAAGCAAAAGCATAACATGTAAAAGATAACAATAATAAAAGTAATCTATAGGGTGAAGATATTTACCGAACATAGTCTATGCCCTCTTCTATTTGCATAAAGGAATTGATTTGAATATCGAGTTAATACAAAAAGACGTGAATTAGCATGAAGGAGAAGAGCAAAGCTGCAAAACACAAAAAAAAAAAAAAAAAAAAAAAAAAAACATTGTTTACGGTTCGAGAATAGATAAATGAATGAGAAAAAATATGTTTTACCTCGTCAAAAGGGAATAGAGAAAAAGAAAAATCAAATCCAAGGGAATAGAAAAAATGGAAAGGTTCCAAAATTGAACGTGAGTGACGATAAACATTCAAAGATATAGATAAAGAATGGCTAGCTAAATAGATAAAGAATGGCTAGCTAGTACAATCAAAATCATATTTTTACTCCCACGAGAACATAACATTTAAAAGATAACAATAGTAAAAGTAATCTATAGGGTGAAGATATTTACCGAACGTAGCCTATGCCCTCTTCTATTTGCATAAAGGAAATGATTTGAATATCGAGTTTATACAAAAAGACGTGAATCAGCATGAGGGAGAAGAGCAAAGTTGCAAGCCCAAAAAATACATTTGAAATTTCGACTTAAATTTGTAAATTTTTTTTGTTTGTATTTTATTAATGTTATAAATGGGTAGGTATGCATACATGAGAAGATTTTAAAATAAATAAATGAACTATGACTATTCACATCGTTACCATATAAAATTACAAGCACTACCATAAAAGCAAGAAAACCTGACATATTTTTGTTTCCATACTATAAATGCACATGCATGCAAGTTAACTATGGATTGTGCACGTGGAAGCCATCAACTAATGCCTCTGTGCTCTAATGCCACTCATTTTAACCCCAATAATATTAAAGGCTGAATATTCTAAACTATTTATATTTTATAGAAGATAAAAGAAATATTAAAGAATACCGTTTTACACATCAACAAAGACTAAAAGACGAGGTTAGTTGAAAGATGATTATTAATTTTAATTTAAAAATGCAAAGTGTCTCTACTTTTTGAACTTAAAGTGGAAAAAATACCATGAGAATCAACATTGAGTACTACACACTATAGGGCTAATGAATTAAAGAAATTCATGTTATATTCTTAGAAAAAGCTATAAATTTTATCGAAATGCTGGAATGATACTCACCTTGGTGCTGAAGGAGCTTGTGTCATATTCCTGTGAAAAAATCAAACGAACTTTAACAAAAGGGAGAGTGGAAATACCTTGTAGAGAAAACGAGATAGCTCCATCTCTAGTGCAAGAAATCTGTGAGATCCCACATCGATTGGAACAAGTGTCAGTGAGGACGAAGCATTCCTTATAAAGGTGGATTGTGAGATCCTACATCAGCTCGAGAGGAGAACGAAACATTCTTTATAAGGGTGTGGAAATCTCTCCCTAACAAACGCATTTTAAAAACCTTGAGAGGAAGCACAAAGAGACAATCTCTGCTAGTAGTAGGTTTGGACCGTTACAAAATCTGCATAGAAGAAATGATTTTAATCCACAAAAGAAAGGATTAAAAGCATAGAAGAAATGATTTTAATCCACAAAAGAAAGGATTAAAAGCCTAAAACCGTGATTTGATTGACAATTACCAGTGGCGCAGCTTGTTTGTCAATGTATAGAGATGATGAAAGGATCCCATAGAGCCGTAGAGAAGTCTATGAATCATGATATGTTGTATGTCTTCTTCACAATAAACGTTCATACCAAATACTTGATATCAAGATTAGTCTAAAAAAAAATCAACTCATCTTAACAAGAGAAGGGTTTAAATATTAAAGCATAATTGTTCCGTCATTGACCTGCCTAAAAGAGCTTTTTTTTTTTTTTTTTTTTGCAAAAGTATCGACCTGCATTTATAAATAAGATTTGAATACTGAAGCTTCGTAAAAGGTATAAATTAATGCATTCCTAATATTGATCCACACATTCTAATCTCTTAATTTGATTTATAATGTATACATTGACCTGCCAAGACGAGCTTTTGCAAAATTATCAACCTGCACAAGTAGATAAGATTAGTTTGTACTCTGAAGCTTTGCAAAGAGTATGAAGTTATCAACCTGCACATTCTTCTTGACCCACCAATTCTAATCTCGAACGGCATTGCAGGGTCGGGTCAATTCATAATGCCTTGACTGGTTGAACTATACGAGACCATTTAAGAATTAAACTACATCTGATACTGAAATTAGGATTCAAGGGACACAGAATGCAACCAAGTATAGACAAAATTGCATATTGTCAGCAGAATTACACTTCTTATGATAAAAATAAGAACATAATTCTACCTCACAAATGCTATCCGAAAGAGTCAGATCGAGTTCATACAGATTGACAAATATGATATTCGTTGCTAGTTTCTCGCTCGTTTGCTTCACGGTAGTTAGGTCAATAACAAGAAAAAATATAGAGAAAAAAAGAACTTTTTGGGGGTAAAACTAAGAACAATCATGCCTCCCTCTTCCTTTGGGGAAATTCATTCTCTTATCTCTTCCCCTACCCCTCGCCTAACAAAGTCAATCAGATAGTGTAGAACGTCAAATCACCTTGGTAGATACAATATAATGAGCACGATTGGCTATCATTCTTCTTTCTTATCCGCTTGGTCGAGTGCAGCCAATCTTTCAACTAGTGGAGGATGAGAATAGTGATAAGCAGAATACCAGGGATCTGTATTCAGCGCAGACAAATTTTCCTCCTGAAATGCAAATTTTTGTTAGTCTACTATATATGATTATATCGCCAAAGTTTAAGAATGCGTTAATACGTCAGATAACTTTTTTCATTAAGTCCTTCTATGTTATGAATATAATAATATGCAAATATGACAAATAAAATTCAAATGCTCAAATAAGAAGGTAAAGATGATGGAGCCAACATTATCCTTTGGAAACCAATTTACCGATGTCTGCTACAATGCAGTATTAATACAGGAAGGAAAGAGATGATCATAATCAAAAGTCACAGCATAGGATGGAAACTGTAGATAATAATAACCTGTAGTCTGACAAGACCAGCACGAAGAGGTGCAGAATAACCGAGTTTCTTTGCGAAGGCATCAGCCTGCATTTGTTCAAAGAAGAAAAGGTATTTGAAGATCAAAACCCTCTTACCTACAGATAGAGATGGTTAACAGAAGACTGTAGCCGCAAGTGTATAAGACATACCTGGAACTCGAAAGATCGGCTCACAAGGTTGAGACCAAAGCTTACCAGATGCTGAAGAGGTATCACAGTGTGCTGCACATCCAATGGCAAGGAAACGTAAGGGTATACATTGAAATTTCTGTTAAAAATAAATTCCATCTCATTTTTCATATTTACAACATTTTTCGGTTTTATACAGCATTTTAATGTGTTTTAAAGGTTATTGCCACTGGAGTGATCTGATTCATTTGCATAGGGTCGTAAGTATTCCTCCAGAATGAAAAATTTAACGGTAACCTTCAAATTGAAAAAAAAAAAAAAAAAAAAAATGAAGCAGTTGATAGTGGAAATGCAGTGAGCACTGGCTGAGTATCAAACCCAAAACTTCGGAAGTCAAGGTGGCAAGAAGTATCAAGAAGATGTAGAAGCAAAAATCTAGCCGAAGAAAAATATTGAACTACACATGAGTATAGTAGAAAAGCAAAATACATCAGTAAGTAGGGATGGCATAGCATGTCAACTTTAGATATATAATTCAACGTTCTATTTTATCACTACCTGGAATATGATGAGTCCAATAAGCACTGGCTGAGTATCAAACCCAAAACTTCTAAACAAATCGCTGGAATTCCTCACCAAGGTATATCCCCCAAATTGCAGAAGTGTTAGAATCTGCTCACAAGTTCAATGAGAGAACAAGTTGAGATTTCCACACACACATTCGTGCCAGATTTCAAACTGATGTTTTACAGTGTTTTCAACAAAGCAATATACCTGTAAAGCAATGAATGAATACATCGTATGATTTAGCTTCCAATGCCCCAACTCATGTGCTATAACAGCAACAATTTCCTCATCATTTTTGCACTGATAAACAGAATGGGAAGAAAATATGAAGTTATTAGGCAAGTGAAAAATCCCGTATACATATTAAAATACACCGTACAAGGTTCTGTACAAAAATAAGTTCAGCAAGTAAAGGCAATAATATGATAAAAGATGTCCACAACATTTCAACTTACTTGTTGAATCAATGTATCATAAAGGACAATTCTCTTGTTTTTGAAGAAACCATACATGTAAGCCTGCATGAAAAGCAGTAATTTGACTGAGACCATAGTGAAAAACAACGCCAGAAGAATTATGCATTAGAAATAAAAAATATAAAAGTTCCAAATCACTCTCTGAATAATACTCTTAATTGCCAATTGATAACGCAGGAAAAAAGAAGGAACCGATATCGATAATTTATCAAAACACAAGTAAATGTGCAATCAGAAATTATCTAAAGTAGGCAAGATAGAATTTGGTGGTCAAGAGTTTTACGTTGCTATGACTTGACCTTGTCGATCCATCAACAACAAACAGCTTCTTCAGTGGGAACTTGAGGGAGGAAGCAAGTTTCTCAATCTTCTCCCTGAGATCACCTGCAGGTAGCTATTTTCACAGAGCATTAAGGTGGGACGACTGAACAAAAAAAAAAAGACACACACACACACACACACAACTATCTAGTCACTAGAAGCTTTGATCAAATTACACAGTTTGGATACTCACAGGGGTAAATTTGTTGAAAAGAGGGGCTATAAGAATGGGATAAAGGGTCATCATCACAAGAGATAATGTAAACATAAACGCCCAAAGATAGATGGCAAGGTACGGTCCTCCTTTCTGTATACAATTCAACAGATATTATTAGTCCTTGCATATTATGAAAGAAAGATATAAGGAAAATTAATGCAGAAACAATGGAGTAGATGAAGTGAAGTGGAAAATAGAGAAAGCAAAAGAACTCCAGATAAAATAAATTTACAATGACATTCTTCTGTATGATAACTCACATAAGTTTACCTGTACTATTATAATGATTGCAGACACAATTGGTGGGCCAAGTATGACAGACAACAAAATCCCTTTAATCATATCCCTGAAGAATAACCATATTGTTTGCTGTAGAAGAGAATTAAATAATACAGCATTAAAACAATAATAAGGAAGTAGACTGGACATCATTGAAAACTTCCACATGCTTTTAGTGGAATGCCACGGGACAAATAATTGCCCAGTACAAAATAAAATTGGATATCTCACGAAGTTAGGGAGTTATCATGTTCAGACAAATTACATACTTTATTGAAACCATGGCGGGATTCAATCACAAAAGTTGAGTAGAGAGAAAATGGTAGGCCCGTGATCTGCAAACCAATCCAAACAAACAATCACTGTAAACCAACTTCAAATCATAAATATCACAAGTTCAATCTATAAATGAAAATATTTAGAATTTCAAAAACAAGCAATCTAGACATTAGTAAAAAAAAACATCCAACCCCATACGAAATACACTAGGGGCATAATTCCAAACGTAAGGAGATTTTAAAAATTAAAAAATAATAATAAAAATAAAAAAACTCTAAAGTGAACATTGAAATTTAACTATTTCTAACACTTCCTAGCAAGGTCTATCCTTGTCATTGAGACTCTTTCATTTCTTTCTTTCCATTTCAAGTTAGCAGAATTTCTCTGATTCATGTCCACCGTCTAGATCTACACATGCAAAATAATAATTGAAAAAGAAAATACATACTGAGTTTGAAATTACTTTTAAATGCACTACATACTGAGTTTGAACTTCAATTTAAATGCATCTAGCAAGTTTCCATTGCTACAGTCAATCAAGAAATATAATTTTCCACAATTTCCAAACCCAATATGGTAGTGTCAGAATGATGAGTAGCAGCATACAATTTCATACTGTATGTAAACAGATTATGCCGCTCTATCTAATTCATGGAGATAAAACTATATGAATCAAGGTCATCAAAGGCAAATCAGATTAAAGCAAAATAACTTCTCTACTTCTAAAACATGGATATTAAAAATTACTTGGGAGCATACCTGTGACCAAATCATGACCCCAGCTAGAAACGCAAGTGTGTGGAGAATTTCGTTTTCAGCATTGAGGCCAACCAACACAACAAACTCTCCAGATTTCTGCACGTGATTGCAATAGTGGACAATATGAAATTTTCAACGTTAGTAAAGGAAAAACTTGAATTAATGAATTCACTCATGAAATTTAATTGCTCACTTTCCAAAACCATGGAAGTACTCCAAAAAACAGTATTGAAGAATCCATCACTATAGTTACAAACTCCTGAACAAAATGAAAGTGGCTGAAAGACAAGAGGCACGTGTTATAAAAATTAATCACCAGAATAAATCGGGGCAATACTTCAAGTTCAGGGGAAGTTTAACAAAGTATGACTGTCAAACCTTTTATCAAGACTGTAGGCCTGGGATTTTTTAAATTTCTCTTGGCTTATAACTCCTTCAAGAGTTTTTGGAAGAGTAGGCAGTTTCAGAGCAGCATGTTGCCGAAGATCCAAATAAGTTTCGAAAAAATACATCAGTATCATGAAGCCTGAGGATAAAAATACATGCATAAAAAAAATCAGTTACTTCATTCGTTTCCTCTTCAATAAACTGACCCCCTCTGTTCTGACAACTAATAGAGAAGTAAAACTACATGACAGAGATTCACGCATGTATAATTCTTTTTCTTCTCTTCAAAGATTCGCTCAATTCTAATACAAGTATCATTTTCAATGCCTAAACCCTTAACATGCGATGTAAGACTCATTTTCATTGCCTAAATTCTTTTTCTTCTCTTCAAAGATTCACTCAATTCTAATGCAACTATCATTTTCAATGCCTAAACCCTTAACATGCGATATAAGACTCATTTCGAAATCAAATTGACGCAGTCCCATCCTATGAACTGAGGGAGAAAACATTACAATTCGACCATGCAAAACCATACAACCATTATTTTCCCAATCACTAATTCAACCTACAACATGCCATTCCAAACCATTTCCAATGCCTAAACCCTTAACATCAAGAACACAAACGTAAAACCCTAACAAAACATTAAAAAAAAGAATCCAACATTCTCGAAAGAATCCAAAAGATACAACATACAAATACATATCAAAGCTCAGCAGATCTAACAGGCGTCATGATCATCGAGGTAACCAAGAAAAACAAGCGATAACGAAAACACAAAATCAAAAACCAAACATCGAGCATCGAGCATCTAAACAAGAAAACGAAAAGATTACTTGCATAAACATGAACAGAAACAAAGAAGTAGGTGAAGAAAAATGAGTACCAACAACAGCTTCCATGTACGGAAATTCCATGGCGGAAGGCAATCAATCGGTGGAACCGTGCAGGGAGAGAAGTTCGACGGTGAGCGGGTTTTGCTTAGCCGGGATGGTTCGTCCCGGTGGGCAGAAATTTATATCAAAGGAGTCTGAATCGGTTTCTTTTTTCCTTTTGGATTAAAAAATTCTCATAAAAAATCTTATTTTACCTCAAAAATAATTTAATTACGTCATCATTTAATTAATATGATTTTACATTAATTGTCTTGAAATTTCGAAATTAATTACATTAATTAATTTAAATCTTAATTTTTATAAATCCATCCATTTAAATTTTTCATTACAAAAAACGTTAATTATAAATAAATTAATTTAGACTCTTTATTTAAAAATTTAAAAAAATTATCTTTACTTGAGTTTCCATCCATTTAAAAATTAAGAATTTAATTAATTGAATTATAAATTTGTATGTTTTTTTAAATAGAATTAAATTTAATATAATTATTAGTTTAGGGTTTAAATTAATATAATTAAAAGTATATATTAATTTTTGATCTTATCTTAAATAATAGTAAATGTGCTCCATAATAAAATCTTACAAAAATACGTATATATTCATTGAATTAAAAAAAAATGGTATATATTCGCTCAAATTCTTCATTTGTTTAAAAATGGTATTTAACTTTTTTAAAGAAACAAATATAAATATTTAAAATCATTATTTTAGTTTATATATATATATAACTTAGACATCTAAATTTAATTTTTTTAGTTCCGCCGCTTAAGCTAAAATTATTATTTTAATTATGTAACGGCCCAAATCCACCGCTAGCAGATATTGTCTTGTTTGGGTTTTCCCTTTCGAGTTTCCCCTCAAAGCTTTAAAACGCGTCTACTAGGAGAAGGTTTCTACGCACCCTTATAAATGGTGGTTTGTTCTCCTCACCAACCAATGTAGGACATCACAATCCACCCCCTTCGGGGCCCAGCGTCCTTACTGGCACACTGCCTTGTGTCTACCCCTTTCGGGGAAGAGTGAGAAGGCTGGCACATTGTCTGGTGTCTGGCTCTAATATCACTTGTAACGACCCAGGTCCATTGCTAGCAAATATTGTCCTCTATGGGTTTTCCGTTTCGAGCCCCTCCTCGAAACTTTAAAACGCGTTTGCTATGGGAAGGTTTCCACACACCCTTATAAATGGTGTTTTGACATCACAAATTATGCATAATTAAATGTTCATATTCACGTTGTTAAATATTTTAAAATAATAATTTTGGTCACAATTATTTTGGTTACTACATTTTAAAAAATTTATTATGCCTATATGTGTAGCAATGGGACAGTGTTTGTGTGATACTTGTTTTAACTCGACGAACAAGTCAACTGTACAAAAGTTTGACTTTGTGAACAATTCGATGTATGATCGAGCCTTAGGTTATTTGTAATAAATATTTTAAAAAACATGAGCGAAGAAATGCATTGAAAACAATTTGAAAGACATCAGTGTATAAGCTAACAGTGAATAAACAACATTAACAACTTTGATAACATATCATCTGGTGGTAACATTTGAGGCATTTTAGCCATGACAGACGTAGACATGATTTTGATGACTGGTCATATACTCCATATTGACATAACAATAATAGTAAAGGTCAATCTAACATGAAAGCAAGTAAAAGAGGTTTGGAACGGGCATGCAGTCATAGACAACACGCTGTGAACAAGCATAATCGGGACATTCAACACACGGCTACATATAAAACGCCTTGGACAAGCGCGACGGTTCAAATTTTCTCATGAACACCCCTAGATAGCTATTTTGATTAACACAACGTTCGAGTTTCATGTGTTAAGCATATAGCTAACGTTTCTTCTGAGCTAGGATCAAGCTCATATTTTGAGTATGATTGGGCCCTACTACGGTAAAGCCGGGTGACTCGATCGTACGACGGGGCTCGAGTTATCAAGGATCAAAATGACAAGGACTTCTCACTGAGCAGATTTGATGCTATCATGAACAGTCAAGAGAATGAGGGTCGCTCTCCTATTTTGAACAGTCATACTGAATCCCACTCGCCCTTGATTTGGGTGGGATCTATCAGTAACGATATTCTCCCTTAACTCGAGACCCTTTTAGAATCATGAAATTCTCTCTCGAGAGATGTGAAACTAATGACTTTCGATTTCACGATCACGATAATTTGAAGCTCGACCCTAATATTTATTCTATTTGTTAAGTTGATTAGTTCGCCTATTCTTTATATTAATTATTTATCTTTTTTGTTTAGGGTAATAAATATGAATATAAAAATTGGTAAATATAAAGAGACGGCGCACTAAAAATAAATTTATTTAAATCCCAAATTTAATTTTACTCAAGGGGTAAATTTTGTATTCAACTACCACGCTTCAAAGGGCGCGTGAGAGTAACGTTCAATAACATAGATGAGGTGGTTGGCGCGTGGCTGACAGGGAGAAGCATGCGCGTGGGATTGTGTTAACGCTGTAACTAGTTGAATATATATATTTTTAGTTTATAATTTGTTCCTCTTTCCTGATGTATGTGGTTTAGGTTGATGAACAGAGACCAGAATTCCAGCACTCGAATTTCTCTCTCGCGTCGATTACTCGGGAAATCCATTTATCCAAACCCTAGAAGCTTCCAATCCGCAAGAAGTTCGTGTCCATGGGGATTTATTTTTGAATAATTTTTGTTTTGGATCCAGGTGTTTTGTTTTTGGTTCGTTTTGTTTGTTTTTTTTCATGTACCAAAACCCTAGTTTCAATCTGGAGCTCTCGGATTGAACAAAACCCTAGAATTTGTTCTGGTGCGACATCTAAGATCACGTGTTATAACGGTAATTTTGTTTGTGGTGGAAGGATCGTGTGGGAATTGGATTTATGATTCGTTGAAAGCGCGATTCTACGTAGTAATCTTGTTTTTTGGGGTTGAGATTTAATTGAAAGAACTGGTAAACGGGATTTGGAGATTGATAAATTTTTGGCGAGGGAGCTTGGGTGGATGGAGTTCACTTTTTGAGGGATTTTGATGCGCATTCAGCTGGATCATAGATGGGATTGCCTCTGAGTCTGCATTTTTAATGCTTTCTGACTTGAATTAGCTTCGATCGAACGAACAAATTTGAAGACAAGGCGATGGAGAGTAGTTTTTAGCGTGTTGTCTGCATTGAATTAATTGATTTTCTTTAAAGAATGAGACGGTATAGTATCCAATAAATTTCGAATTAGCTTTGCGGTAATCTTGGGCGGCAATCTTGGGCGGCGTTGTTGTTCAGTAAATTGGTTCTGGTGCTGTTGAAGACTTTTTGCATATCGATCCATTGCACTGATTAATCTTGTCCCGAGTAAGCAAGCAGAATGAGCCTCAAGAAGGAGGATTTGAAGCCACACGATCAGACTGCTACAGTGAAGCATGATTTGCGAAAGTAATTACATATAATTTGCAGTTCCAAACCGATATCTGTGGTTTATTTTCTTGTTTCTTTCTTCTCCTCTATTATTTGCTATCTACTGTTAATTCTGGCTAGTATTGACTAGATTTTCTTGATCCTGTTTAGGAAACCTAAGTTTTCTTACACGAGAGATTTCCTCTTGTCCCTGAGCGGATTGGATGTTTGCAAAAAGTTGCCGAGCGGTTTTGACCAATCAGTTATCGCGTAAGATGGTCTTTCGTGCATCTGTTCTAGTTTTTTTTTACTACTAATAAGTTGTAATTATTCTTTGTTTACGCTACTGAAGTCTGTATCTTACAAAGTAAAGAACCGACGATAAGCCTTGTGATAGTATTCTTATTTTCCTTGTTGGATTGTTTTTCTGAGCATATGCCCCCCCTTGTGTAGTGAATTAGAAGAAGCTTCCTATGATAGGCAAAGAGTTTCTGGAGGGTTGTCTTTGAATAGCTTTAGGCGCAATGAGTATGGTTCATCACCACCCAATAGGGCAGAAACGACTAATTATGCTCGTCGAATACATGGAAAGAAGGACATTAATTCTTCTGGACGGAGTGATAAGGATAGCGATTCACAATCTGACCGGGATTCAGGTGAGGTCCCTTCTTAATCTATTTTTAAGTTTCGATAACTTCATTGTCCTATACAAACTAATCTGAATATCATGTCGTATCCGGCTTTGTTAATTGTTGGGTCCCTGCTGTAGTTGATTTAACTTTAAAAATACTGCTGTCTTGGAAATAATTTCATTTACATGTATATTAATAATGATATTTCTGCCTACTCAAACGCGGTTGACTAATGGAGCTCTGGCAGAATTTCTCTATTTTAAAGCAGAGCACCTTGAGAACACGTTATTTGTATTGGTTTGATATCCTTAAATAGTTGTAGATGTTGTTAAAACCAGTCAATTCAGGATTTATGATGTGAAATTACTACAATATTGACATTTGGAATATTCATTTCAACAGTGGATTCTGGGTGGCGATTAAGTGATCATTCTAGGAGGCCTTCGCAGGGTCCTGAACATGATGGACTTCTTGGTAGTGGTTCTTTTCCAAGACCACCTGGATATGCAACAGCATTTTCGGCACCAAAAGTTCGAGCACATGATCAGTACCAGCTAAATAGAAGCAATGAGCCATATCATCCACCTCGACCTTATAAGGTTTTCATTATATTTTCCAATCTTTCTACTTTGCAAACAAAATTTAAAATTAAATTTCCATCCTTGGATTATGGTTATACATTCAACCATATGTCTTTAAACATAAACAGAATCATTTTGTTGAATGGGTAAGTGAATTACCAACAAGAATTTGAAATTATTTTGAGTAACCTTTCCTTATGGATGTTGTTTTTTCATTAATCAGGCTGTAGCCCATCAACGAGGGAATACTCATGATTCGTACAATCATGAAACTTTTGGTTCTTCTGAGTTGACAAGTGAGGATAGAGTTGAAGAGGAAAAAAAGAGAAGAGGTAATCGCTCTTTTCTCCATGATGCTTGATGTACTAACTTGAACATCTACAGATCTTGTTCAAATACTTATTCCAACAATACTTTTAGCTGACAAACTTAATTGCAGCTTCATTTGAGTCGATGAGGAAAGAACAACATAGGGCATTTCAAGAAGGTCACAAGTCAAATCCTGTGAAGCAGAGAGATGGATTTGACATCCTAATGCAGTTGGACGAGGCTAAAGATGATAAGAAACTACTGAATACAAGCAGTGGTTTCGATGAACCTATCTCCTTACAATCTTCAAAAAATGATCGAGAAACTTTTTTTCCATCTCAGACAACTGTATCTAGGCCACTCGTGCCTCCTGGATTCACGAGCACTGTGTTGGAGAAAAACTTTGGAACAAGGTCTTCAGTTAATCCTCGTTTGCTGGAGGTGATTATTCGTTTTCATCATATTTTTTTGGTTTTAATAGCTTGGAGTATAAGGTTGTTTCCCATTTAAAAGTTGTCAATGGGGTGGATATGTGCCTGGGCAGTGTGTTTTTGTCGTCAGCAAGTGTCATATTGTTATAATAAAGAGTTATTCTTCTGGCACTAGATAACACTCTTTCTCCTTATTAACTGCATATATGTTTGTCACTTGTGTAGGGTAAGGATGACGTCGACATGTCTCTGCAAACCAAGGACAAGCAATTGCATAATGGGTTCTCTGAAGATTTAGAGGGAAAAAGTTCGTTAGAGCAAATGGGTCGCCCTGAACATTATGGAAAAACAAGCACCAATGCTTCTACTAACAACACTGGTGAAAATATTATTCATCTGCTTTCGGCTGTAGGCATGTCTAATCAAACAACTGGAACAGACGTTCAATCTCGTGAAAATTCTTTGGAAGTTTTTGAAGCTATTGAAAACAGTGCAGTTGTTAATTGTAAGACTGAAATGGTGCCAGTGAATACAGCTGTTGGTGAAGCAAGTCAAGGCCATTCATCTTCAATCTTAGAAAAACTTTTTGGCAGTACCATGAAGTTAGATGGCGGTGCTACTAATTTTATTGAGGTACTCCTGAATGTAGAAAAATCTTTTTCAGCCATGGTATCAATTTTCTGGTTTTGAATCAAAATCAACTTCCTATATGTGGTATTATTACTAGAAGCCAGCTGGTATATTATCCCATGCATTTTACCCAGATTAGCTTTCTAAAATTTTCTAAGTTAAGAAAAACAGGCCTAAATGCATAGAAGTTATGAAAATCAACCCCAGCATGTGGATATCTTTTTGCAATTTCAATCTTATCATAGGAAATCATTTTATTGACGAATCATTATGTCCCTGTTGAGTAAGGGATGGAATTGTTTCATAATTTGGAACTATAATTCTTTTGTTACATTTCTTTTCCTTCAATTTGTATGTAGTTATTTCTGCTCGAATAAAAATAAGTACCTCCTTTTCTCCTCGTTAGATTTTCATTTAAGAACAGAAGTAACAAAAGCAATTCTAGTTTGGATACTTCTATCGCTGATGTATGCTTTGCGGGGGTCTTATGCAGCAGCAGGACAGTGAGAAGGATGATGCATGTAGCCCTCAAAATGCTCAATCTTCTAGATTTGCTCATTGGTTCATGGACAACGGTATGTTGGTAAAAATTCTGTATTCAAACGATTCCTTATATCAGTGGTTTATTACCTGATTGGCTTCGAGTTTTAATGCTCATAGCTCATTTTTTTTCACCTTGCAGATAGGAAACAGGGGGATGACCTTTCACCTAAAAGGTCAATTGACTTGCTTACTATGATTGGAGCTGGAGAAAAGGGTGGATATGATTTTGTATCTGATGTGAAGCATTCGGAGCAATCTCTGCCCACAGTTGCCTTTCAGGGTTATGAATCTGCAGAAAGTTATATCACATCAAGTGCAACATCTTCCAATGTTGCAAAGACTGAGCCATTTTATGATAAGAGTAAGCCGGAGGCTGTTTCTGCGATTCTTACCTGTGAGGCCGTTGAACAGTCACTGCTGTCAAAAGTTAAAGAAAATGACTCAGCTTTGCAACCGTCTGATCAAAGATGGAGTCATTCTGATGCTGATGTGAAACATCCAACTGTTAAGAATGATGATCTTGCATCATTGCACCTTCTCTCATTGTTACAGAAGGGTTCGAGTCCAGTGATTGCAGGATATGGTGATGATGGTGTGAGTGTAGGCTCTGCAATTCACAATAAAAAGGAGGAAAGTACGCACAACGTTTCAAATCCAGGGAAGACATTAACTCTTGAAACACTTTTTGGGTCTGCTTTTATGAAGGAGCTTCAGTCAGTTGGAGCTCCTGTTTCTGCACAAAGGGGGGGTTCATCAGGATCTGTCAAAAGTGATGTTCCAGAACCACGCGATCCGATCACAGATGATGGTCTGTTGTCCAACAATGAAATTCGGCCCAGTATGATTAATCACGATCATGGTGTTCTAAGACAGCAAAACCAACCAGATATAGTTCGTGGACAGTGGTTAAATCTGAATGGCCCTCCGCCTGGAATGGATTCTTCTCATCCCCATGCTAAGTTAGGACATAAGATGGGCGGCTATGATGGACCAGCTGAAATGCCCTTTCCTCAAGAGGACAGTTTAATCATAAGTGATTCTATGAATCTTCAGAATCTCATGTCTATTGGGAATTCTGCTAGACCTCAACCTCTGTTCTCACACAACTCACTAGACAGTAATGCTGCAATCTTTAACTCTGCCTTCAAAGATGAAAGGCCTAGCATGGGAGGTCTGGAAGGGCTGCCTTTTTCAGCCAGCCTCTACGATCGGAGGGAGACTGAAATGCCACAACGGAAAGCTCCGGTTCATTCCAACTTCTCCCAGCTTCATCCCCAACAAACGAACAATGTCAAGTTTCATCAATTTGAATCTCATCCTCCTAACATGAATTCTCAGGGAGATAATATAGCGTTGCCAGAAGGAATGGTTCATCACGGCTCACCATCTAATCATCAATTTGTATCAAATATGCTTCGTCCTCCTACCTCCGGATTATCTGGATTTGATCATTTGATTCATCACCCGATGATACAGCAGATGCAAACTTCAGGCAATCTTCCCCCACAGCATCTTCTTCAAGCGTTATCTAGAGGTGCACCTCTGCCTATGACAAACAGAAGCGTTCCTCTACATCCTCACTCCATCAGAGGTAGTGCAGCAACTCTCCAACCCAACAATCAGGTTCCTGGATTAATGCAGGAACAAAATTCAATCCAAGGTTTTCATACCGGTCAGCGTGTGCCTAATACTGGTGGTCCCAGAATTCCCTCGCCAGGTAACACTCATGTTATTTTGCTTGAACTTTAAGTACTATTTTATATTTGTTATTAATATATATATTTGACTGATAAATTAGTTTCCATATCCTGTTTATCTGGCCATTATGTGTTCATATTTTTCCCCAATCGACATGCCTCTATTAAAGTCTGCAGCTGATTATACTATCTTTTGTCCATAAGGAAAATTATATGGTTCTCGATTCATTTGATCTGATTGTGCTCAAGACATTCTTTACATTTCCCCAACTTGGCTACATTTACACTTAAAATCACTCTCTCTGCATGATGCCTGCTGCGGAGTGCTTGTTTTGCTGTGACTATAATTAAAATACTCGTATAATTTAATTTGCCTTAATCCATTAAGCTTTTGGGTTGATTGGTGATTTAACATGGTGTCGAGATTTTGTGTTATCTCCTCCCCAATCAATATTGTTTCTCACTTGTTAGACCTTCTTTAAATCTTGAAATCCACGAGTGGGGGAAAGCATTTAAGTAGTGATGTTGTTAAATTTACAATAATTCATCCATTTAAGCTTTAAAGTTGATTGGGTGCTTTAACGAGCTATATAGATAAAATGCAATGCAGTTGAATATGTGTAGCTCATTGATCTCCTATTTAGAGGGTGGCTCTCTTTTATTCTGATTTCTCGTTTACATTTCAGCTCCTGGTAACCAACCAGACGCAATTCAGAGGCTCATCCAAATGGGACACAGATCGAACTCGACCTCGAAGCAAATTCATCCGCTTTCTGCCAGTGGTGGCCATGGTCAGGGGATGTATGGTCACGAGTTGAACATGGGTTATGGGTACAGGTAATATTGTAACACTGTACTTCGAGCATACTTGCCCAAATCCTCAATTCCTTGGATAGAGAATGGACACAATTTGCTCCTCTTAGTAGGATTGAGTGAGAAATGTAAGTAATGAATCCTTCTTATGCTTGTTTTTGTTGGTTTGTCTTTAGCTTATTTCCCGTGTGGTTTCTAACTCGTGTGGTTTCTAACTCGAAACGTAGTTCCTAAGTAACCCGACAGACAAAATGAAATCAGTAGGTGAAGGAAAGTGCTGTGTTTCATTTTTTTGGGAGGCATTTTTAAGAAATGAACAGAATTGTCTGCTGTAGGGATAATACCCTCTTACGAGTGAAAATTGTTCAGTTTTCTCAAAGCGAAATGCATCTTTGCCAAAATTGGGTTCATATAGGATTAGTTTCATTTCTTCGTCGTGTTTTCAACAAGTGTCGAAATCGTCGATCATTGCCTGCCATATGTCTTTATCAGGAGGACAAGATGCGTTAAAAGCGATGAACATTAGATCTTAGATGACAGCGAAATCCACGTGGAAAAAATGCATTATTTCATTGGGTGCCCCTCTATTGAAGAGTTTTAGAACATGACATCTTATTTTGCAAAATAGGTCTTGTGCTGCGTTTATAATTGCGATTCGTGGAACTTGAGTTTGTAGTTTAGAACATAGGTCTTGTGCAGCGTTATAATTGCGATTGGAGGACGAATATATGGAACTTGAGTTTGTATTTTAAAGCATGTGATACATTTTCCTTTCCCAAGCCCTAATTAGTGGGATTTTACCATTTGGATTTAGATTATGGTATGGTATTTTTGAGACAAATTTAAATTTCACTTTGTTTGATGTCTAATGTCTTTCCAAAATGGGGTTTAACTTCCTTTTCCTTTTTGTTTCTCATGTTTTTATTGAAGTTTAAAATATTTATTTATTTGCTATTTAAATTTATTTTTGTAGACCCATTATTTGCATTTGCATTTTTGTTTGATTAAT
This sequence comes from Cucurbita pepo subsp. pepo, assembly GCF_057944985.1. Lineage (NCBI taxonomy): Eukaryota > Viridiplantae > Streptophyta > Magnoliopsida > Cucurbitales > Cucurbitaceae > Cucurbita > Cucurbita pepo. The sequence continues at coordinate 3,364,543 of NC_141805.1, read as the reverse complement.
GATAAATATCTCGCGTAATATAAGTTTGATTAATGATAAATATCTCGCGTAATATGTTAGTCATAATGCAGCCAACTTATAGGAAATAGAATATTCATAATTATACCATAACAATAATTCAATTGTCAATTCGAACATAAATGAGTGAATAAGACATCTTTAAAATGTCAATAATTTAATATTTCATCAAAATAAAAATAAACCTAAAACTGATTTCAAATTTACTTTAAACTAAAAAAATATTGTTGGTTTCTAAACTTTCATGAAAATAATAATTTAGTCTTGAAATGTCGATTTGTTAATTTTTTAAGACTATAGGAAATAAATATATTAAATTTATTAAATATCTTAACCTATCAAATCTTTACAATAAAAATAAATTCAATTATAACAAATAAATTATTGCATGCTGATTAAATTGTTATAAAATTGAACATACATAAATTAAATTGTTAATATCATAAAAGTTTGTTAATGTCATAAAAGTTCAAGACAGATTTTGATACTTTTCTGTTACATTTTTTACTGAATTTTCTATTTTATTTTAAAACACTATTGGTATCATTTAATTTACAAACATGAAGAATATATTCTAGTTTTTCTATAGGAGGTAATGGTAGGCATGACTTAAATAATCACAGGCTTGCTGCAAAGAAAATATTTTGTTAAAAAAAAAAAAAAAAAAAAAACATAAATGTATCAATAATGTAATTTATTTTAGTATATGATAAACTTGATGAATGATATAAAGATTAAACATGCCTCTAGTGCCCCTATTAGACGAACACGACCCTCCACAATGGTATGATATTGTCCACTTTGAGCCTAAGCTCTCATGGCTTTGCTTTGGACTTCCCCTAAAATGCCTCGTACCAATGGAGAGTATTCTTTATTTATGTATGATCATTCCCTAAATTAGCCGATGTAGGACTTTCATCATCCAACGCCCTCTTCTCATAAAATTTATGAAAATTATATTTGTAAATCTTTTTTTACTTGATTTCTACAAATGCTTCTAAAAGGGTAAAGCCTTAGAGCTCTAAAATTTCTACCAGATTTCAGGATTTACGAGCATTTATGGAACTAAATCATGAACTAATTGAGCAATACATTGGATTACGTTTTACACTGAGGAGAAAGAAAGTGCGTTCAATCTTAAAAAAACTCTCAGCAAAGCCCTAAAATAGATTACAAAGCACACTCATTCATCCACAGGTTGAATAAATAATAGCCTACAACTTCAAAGCCTATATAGTAAAGAAGGCAAACAACCGAAAGAGGAATAATAAGCTAACCAAAAACAAGGGAAGAAAAAAATGCTCTACAACTTTTAAACCTTTCAAAGTTAAGCAAACCTTGAATTAGTCGACAAATGGGGTGGAAAATTTGAAGACTTCGTCTAATCTAGCCAACGGGTAACTCCATCGTCACCTACGGTTGCGAGGACTTCAATGCGCACGTCCAAAAGTGCCTACAATTTTCGTTAAATAGCCAATACTATAGAGATGAGTGGAAGAAAGGGATTCATCCATGAAAGGAATGTTTATGCATGACATACTGCAAAAGGAACACTAGAAAGCTCATATTGAGCGCGAGATCACCCCAAGGACGCCTTCAGTATCCAGGGGAACTAGAATGAACAGTGCAGTAGCAATAAATGCGAGAATATGTACTTCTAAGTGCTTTTGATTAGCTAAAA